>NC_143228.1:10611158-10763947 GCF_030267445.1 Bombyx mandarina
ATATGGTTGAGACTGCTCCCGTTTTGGGTGGTGCTATAGCAAAACAGATGGTGTATTGTTGAAATAATCGAACACGCTTAAGCATAGGGCACAAAACAGAACTACTGACGTGTAAGTGGGTCATAAAGCAATTAAACAAATAAACGGTAAAGGTAAAGTCGCTCGTCAAATTAATACAAAAAAAAAAACAAGGAAAATTGTACCTTTATGCAAATTTTAAGGTATCTTTGTAAATTCTTGACGTTAATGACGATACTTCATTGTTGGTGTCCTAGGTAGCTATCAGTTTTATTCCATCGAATGAAGGTTGCGCCAACTCAAGAGATAATTATTTAAAAAAATTGGATATATCATTATTTTCATTTATACTTAACTTAAATATTTATTTGCCTATTACAGTATGTTTCGTTTTTAGAAACTTTGTCGTGAACTTGAAGTCGTCGTGGCCTAAAGGATAAGACGTCTGGTGCATTCGTGTTGAGCGATGCACCGGTGTTCGAATCCCAGGCGGGTACAAATTTTTCTAATGAAAAACGTAATCAAAAAATGTTCACGATTAACTTCCACGGTGAAGAATAACATCGTGTAACAAAAATCAAACCCGCAAAATTATAATTTGCGTAATTACTAGTGGTAGGACCTCTTGTGAGTCCGCGCGGGTAGGTATCACCTCCCTGCCTATATCTGCCGTGAAGTAGTAATGCGTTTCGGTTTGAAGGGTGGGGCAGCCGTTGTAACTATACTTAAGACCATAGAACTTATATCTCAAGGTGGGTGGCGCATACGCATTTACGTTGTAAATGTCTATGGGCTCCAGAACCCACTTAACACCAGGTGGGCTGTGACCTCTAATCTAAGCAATAGAAAAATAAAATAAAAAAACTTTACTTGATCAAAAGAAAATTTAAATCTGAAGTCTCGAAAATTTATACAATTAATTAATATTCATACAAAAGCGTGTTAATGTACATTTAATGCCATAATTAGTGCCATCATCACTAACTGCGCATTTAAAACAAGCTGTTTATTTATAAAGGTTACAATAAATAGATGTTTTTCCTCGGTGGAAATACAGCAAGCTATGAAATCATCGCCTGAAACGGTTAAATTATTGCCATACTTGTACATTACATGATAATACGCAGCTGGTTATTGAACAAATCTTTTGCAAATTTCCTGACTAATATATATTGTTTTATTATAATGAACATCGAGGTCTCTTCACAATACAACCTTCAGTCGCGATGGTTGTGTTTCTCTGTACTAGAAGGAAGTAAAAATTTCTGATATTTCATGAGAAAAAACAAATAATGAAGGCAATGCAAAGAATTGTTACAATTGCGTATTTGTATGTAATTATACGGTAGTCTTTTATCGGATTACACGATAGTATTTTTCAAAAAACTCCTGGCTAGAGAGCGCAGTTGTCTATAATCCGACAATTTTTTCAAAACGTTTCTCGGATGATCGTGGATCATCACTGTCCATATACAGATAAGGCTAAATGAATAATTTTCTTTATTCCGCAGAGCTGAACATGGGTTTTCTCTTTGTATTACGGACACCGGAAAAACATTCGAGGCTGACTAGTTGTAAATATCAAAATTTCTCAAATATCGATGCGAACTCTGACGGGCAATTGAATTTAGACATTACAGTAACCAAGGTTTCACTAAACCAAGTGATCATCTTGTGTTCTCATTTCGAATAATTTAGCCTTTCTCACGTAGCAGGATCGTGTCATAGATAACCGTAATCGCCTCTACTTATACTGCCGTGTTTACTTTAATTAATAATAAAAAAAACCCTATAAAGTGCACGCAAAGTAACGTCCTCGCCAAGAAGTTTCATAATTTTCTTTGTCATGAGTCATATTACCTTGTGCTCACTGTGTTCATCAATTTGCATTCGATTGGCATATTCATTGATCGACGAAGAAAAATCAACTTCCGGGAAATTCTTGGTTCTCACATGAACTTTAATTGAAATTGTAATTAAAGGTCCTTATAAATGAAATGTAATAAATCAGAAGATAGATGGTAGCAACTATTCAAATAAAATATAACACATACGAAATATAACACATGAAGGACTTCCATGATGAGACAAGAACTGGGTAATTATTGGTGGTAGGACGTTTTTTATGTCCTGTGTATTTAGTGCGAGTTTTTTAACTTCTCGATCACGTAAAAGTTAACTTAAATTTGTATGGAGTCGGAACAGCGCCCCTATCGGCAAACGTAGGAAAGAAACACACAGGTGGTTAGTTAGTACCTTCTCCTTTTTATGCTGGGAAACAGTCATGCGTTCTGGTTTGAATGGCGAGACAGCCGTTACACTATTTAAGACTTAGATTCCATGTTTCAAAGTGGGTCGCGACATTTGCGGTATCAACGGGCTCCATAACCAATTAACACTAGGTGGGCCGTGAGCTCGTTCATGCGTCCATGCAGTAAATAAAGTTCGTACATCCTCTTATGAAGCCCAATCGACGTATTAAACGCTGCTTTAAAAAAGGAAATTGTCTGAAACCAATAAAAGTGAAAAAATAATAATTATAATATTTGTTTGTAAATTAAGTTTATCAATCCTCACGTCACGTCTTTTAGATGCAATTATGCAAAATATTTTGTTTCCGTGTTCAGCGTTTCTTTTTTCCTTCTAAATTATGTTATGATGAGTCAGCAGTCCGCTGTCTGGCGAGGTTTGGTCACGGTTCATATTACTCACATGATTAAGCAATTTGACCCTACATTTTAGTATTAGGACGCGATTAACATTTTAAGATTTAACTCGTGACTCATTTTTCAGTTTACGTTACAATATTATTATAATATTATATTAATTAACTTCTAAGTATTTTGTATAGTACTGTTGATCGAAGGTATTTTCAGTGAATTTGTTTGAAAACAATTAAATTAGGTTCTTCGCACTATAATAAGCGTTACAATAGCAACTTTATAAAAAGCACGCATTGTATGTACGTTACAGTAATTAGAAAAGCTATATACACTACAGGGTAGCAAAAAAATTATCTATATCTTCATTTGCCTACAGTTTTACGACCGACGATAGTATGGTCCACCTAGCATAGCTAGGGCATGTGCTTTGGCTAGACATAAAATAACGCTTCGTCTACTTGAACCTTAACCAAAAGCAAAAGAATTTAGATATCCTGGTATATTGTTTTGTAGTGTGTAATTATTTAGACCGTAAAATAATGAAAAATAAATAAAAGACTTCTCGTTGTTTCAAAAGCGTCAACTTTTGCGCATTTTAGCAAACGACGCATCTAGCAATATAATATCTTTCATCTCTCTGTTCTCTCTATTGTCCACTATCCTTATTTAGATTGAATCTCTTATCTTTAGTATATTATTCCCAAGTCATGATTTACTTTTTTTGCCACGAAGTCGTTTTCATCATAACTATTTCAATCGTTTTGTTTTTTAAGAAAAAAATAGTATTTTATCGTCTATTTAGTTGTCGTCTTAATGAATACTTGCAATTTTATGCTAGTTTTTCATTGATCCTCTTAGATTTCCTCCAACTGTCCAGCGATCGGGCTCAAGTTTGACATTTACACAAAATCAAAAATAATTAAATGTTTGAAATAGCGCGATACGAGACTACGAGTATTTTATTGTTGAGCACAGAACCAGAATACGATCAAATGTTTTTTTTAAAACATTATCAAAAAACTAATTGATATATTTCATTTCCATTACATAAGTATCGAATGTATTCGTAAAATGTTTCTTAAACAAAACTGGCAGAAAAAGCATTCAAAGAGAATAATTCGCAACCGTCCTCGCCATTATGTTCAGATAGGAATTTAATATTTCAAGTATATTTTAAAGAAGGCTTGACTTAAATTAAAATTTGCATATTTAGTATACCTAATAATGTAAAGTAATTACTGGCATACTATAAAGGAACGTTGCCTTGCTGTGTATCATAAAATTAAAACTAAATGTATAATGATTTTAGTTTACCACTGTGCTTATATTTATAATGTTTCAAAATGTATTGTTGTTTATATTGTACTTTATAGAGGTCTAGTTTTGATAGAAAGGCATACATGCGTTCACACTGTCCTACTAATTCTTAATTATCCATTCGTTGTGCCTTATGTTGTTAATTAAAGTTTGTTAATTAAACTGTAAATTTATGCCTGTTTTAATTTTCCTATCCAAGACTTGGAATTTAAACCGTTGAGGATTGACGTTCTAAAATGAAACCGTTATAAGGGTTATAGTTTCGCTGACACCACTTAGTAGCCTTAAGAAAAAGAGAGAAAATGATGAGAGATACTAATAGATAATAATACAGAACCACTTTTACGATTGAATCTCGCGGTCATTTGCATTTTATTATAATAATATGCTTTTACTTAAGAACTTGCCGTTTTACAATACTGGCCATTTGAAACGTAATTTATGTTATAGTTAATAAATTCTAAATTCAAATTATTATAATACATAAAAATGGAATTATATTTTTGAAGTCAGTCAGTTGATTATTGATTATTGTTTTCACTATATTTTTCATCAATATGGACACGTTAAAAATTGAGTGGTTATTGAATACGAGTTCCGTCGTGGCAGCGCGGTAATAAACGGCTCAAAACATTAATGACTTGTATGGAGTGAACACTATAAACGAATGCACAGCTGGTTTTTGATTAGAACGCTTCAGACATGGAAGATTTGGTCCAAAAAAGAATTCCGTGTTCGCCAGAAAACTAAAGACAACAACGGCGAATTAAAGATGAAGCTTACTCATACTCAAACTACGGGACGGCGGGATGGATGTAATGTGCTCTGCATAAACCCTGTCCCGCCGTCTCAATAGCTCCGACTGGGTTCCCACCCGGTCCGGGGTAGGGCGCCGGCTGTGAGCGGCAGGAGTTTTTAGTGAGGTTCGACTCCCACATACCCCACCTGCCGTGCGGGTGGGGATCCGGCGATTTTCTCCTGTGGAAAAAAAAAAAAGAAATACTCAAACTACAGCTGAGTTAGTGGCAACTTTTAACGTGAGCAACAAAACAATATTGGTCAATTTGCGTCATATTAACAATGTAAAAAAGACCGATACCAAACACTCAGTGCTAGCATATAAACAATATTGGTCAATTTGCGTCATATTAGCAACGTAAAAAAGACCGATACCATTGGTGTATATTATCATAAATAGGAAAAAATATATTTAAAAAAATTACTGATTTTCTAAACTAAACGGCAATTTTGTAATACCTAATATTTTCGACGTCTCGAAGACTATAATTTTCGTGGTCACGGATGACTAAGGTTAAGGAATTTGTAGATATTTTTATACTGTGCTAACTACCGTGTAATTTTATATAATAAAGTTTCTTAGTAATTTCTATAAATATCTCAAAAATATATAATAATCACTATAAAAGTACTTTAAATTATGTTTGCGATTCGCGGAAATCAATGAAAATACTATTGGTTAATAATAGTAATTAAAAAATACACAATTAATTGTTACTCAACGAATGACCTATTTACACTTTGATATTAGTATCTACACTACATAATACGCTAGCGTAACAGTATTGAATCTATCTATAGCAGAGATATAAAATTAAATTTCGTTTTACATGTAAGTGTATTGAAATGAAAAAAGTCTTGATTAATAATTTTTAATTTTTCTTTATTAAATTTTATTTAAGGTCTCTGTTATGTATTTTCTTGCGATTCACGGAGATTCATTTGATTTTTGCATTATGCTACGTTTAGCTGTCCGCCTTTTGTTTTCCGAGTACATTGAATTCCGGTTCACCTTGAATTATCTACGGAACATCTTTTTTCCAATTAGAATGAAAGCAAGAATACATTTACGAGAATTGACCTTTGCTTAATGAATAAATACTAATTACTTCGTAAATTTTAAAACTTCATTTTTGTGAGTCCGCGCGTGTGGGTACCACCACCCTACCTATTTCTGCCGTGAAGCAGTAATGCGTTTCGGTTTCAAGGGTGGGGCAGCCGTTGTAACTTACTTGAGACCTTAGAACTTATATCTCAAGGTGGGTGGCGCATTTACGTTGTGGATGTGTATGGGCTCCAGTAACCACTTAACACCATAGCAATAAAAAAATAAAAAAAACATAATTCAAAAATAATGTTATAAAAAATAAAATACCTTATTTTATGAACAGTACAGTACAATGTAAGAAGAATTTCAAAGACACGACAATGTAACACACTTTTCAACAATGGATGTGGGTATTTATTATCTTGAAGCATCTGGATTGATCAAGCCCAACTGCTCTGCCTACACTGACGTGTCATGTCATGTCAATCTGAATCGAACAATGTACCTAGATATTCAGCAAGGATACTGAATGACTCGCTGAGTTAAGAGCTTCAACAATCATGACGTCATGTGGAATACGAATACATAAATATGCAATGTCTGGAAACGACCAAATGACAATGAGCGTTGGTAGTTAAGCTTCATCGCATATCCGGTAACATTATCTACTGTTTATTTAAACGAAAGAAATGGGTTATAGATTCCTCGTATATTCCGTTTTATGTGTCGTTCCAATGAAGAATATATTCTTCTTTTATAATCGTGCACGGATGCAAACAGGGATGTTTACATCAGTAATGAGGTTAAAACGACTTTAAATTAAATTTGTATATAGACCTATGCATAACATGATATAAGTATGTTTATGTTTTCTTTCGACTAAGAAAGGTCGTAACTGTTTTTGTTGATTTAAATCAAGTCTTCTACATAATAATTTCCATTCGCTATTTGAAAAAATAAACGATTTATATTCTTTTGCATATAATGTTCTATGGGTGCATTGCAGTCTTCGAGGAGTTCTCTGAGATTATCCTGTTTACAATTGCACCTACCATCGGAGCATCGTTCATCCCCAAGTAGTACTTCTAACCATTGCAAACAATGTACTCAGAGGTCATTTAGTCCACTTACAATCAGACTCTGTAAGCTCCCCTTGCCGGTGCTTCATATTTATGCTTAAAAAAGGCAACTGCTTTGATGTGCCCCGATGTGTAGAAATCTATGCTTACTTGCCTTTGATGTCAACAAAGTTATATGTCATTTGAAGGGTTCGACAACCGTTTTCTCAAGGTTTTTTTTTAATAGATAAATAGATTCGTTGGAAGAATCTACAGATTTGACTAGTATTACAGCTAGAATGCTACCATTGATTTTGATCGAAGAGCTCAAATACTCGATTGTATGCTAATAAACATCTGTCCTACCTTTCAAAACAAATACATGACTTCGTCACGGCAAATGTAAACAGAATGTTTGTGCAGTCTTACAGTAAGCATAACCATAAATGGTTTTCGAAAATATCTAATGTTGAATTTTTGATAGGAGAATCATGATAAATCACGTATTTATCTACATAATACTTGGATAAAGAATACACACACACACGCGCAATAACATGTACTATATAATATTTTTATTTAAAATTATGTATATAATGAATGTTAAGTTTTACCTACCTACGAATTTGCCGTTTAGTATACAGAAAGTTAAAGTAATTTTTCATAAATATTTTTATATTTCTATCAATCAAAATATGCACCCGTGGTATGCATATTTGCCAGCTCATTCGTATTTAGAAGTTTGATTACGGTCGTGTGCCCCTACGTCGTTATCAGTTACCTATGAGTTATTAACTTGTACGACCTTATCTACCTAATAAGCAAATAAAAATATCAGCGCGATACATCACGCATCGGTGGATTTTTGAGCGGTACGTTATCAGCGCGCAAACGACGCCGTGGCTGGTCGCCAAATCTTTCGCAACCGATCTATATTTAGCAGCCAAGGTTCCTACATTACGGCTCGGGAGGGTTATTGACATTAATTCGAAATTATACAATTTGTTATCTAATATTTCGCTGAAGAAACGCAAGACCTGGATAAGTGTTCTACACGATTTCTCCAAGGAGTGCCAAGTTTACGCATTGCCGCAGCACGCGACGCGTTCATCTCTACTAACAGAAATAATACAAGGTCGAATATTATTCACTACAAATGAAAACTCTGACGAGAACTTGTTTTAAGGAAAATATCATAAAAAATGTTGTCGTTACTAAGAAATTTCGACTGCGGACGTCAAAACCACCAAACTCGAATTATAAGGATTCCGTTTACAAGTAGTACTTACTATTTTAAGAACAGAAAATACAAACTACATTAACGTTCTTCTTCGTTTTTGAGGTCGATAAAACACACAGTATATACGCATTCCCTAAAATGTTACATTTCTTTCTAGAACCTTCACACAATGTGCATAATATTTTACCTTCGATTGCCGTAACATTACCGTAACATAATATATAAATATTGTCGTTACTAAGAAATTTAGATTGCGGGCGTCAAAAACCACCAAGCTCGAACTATATGGATTTTCTGTTTACAAATGGTACTTACTATTTTAAGAACAGAAAATACAAAATACATGAACTTTCTTCTTCGCTTTTGAGGTCGATAAAACACACAGTATATAGGTACGCATTCTCTAAAATGTTACATTTCTTTTTAGAACCTTCACATAATGTTTTACCTTCGATTGCCGTAGCATTTTACCTTAACATATTATTATAATGTACATATCGTAATCTAAATAGTCTGTATCAGAGCGTATAGCTATAGTGCAGCATTGTATATTGTCGGATGGCGCCGTATCGCCGTCAGCTGCTTTGAATGCTTTAATGCAGTAGACGCCGTTGCTTGCGACACACAGTTCATGAGTTGCCCGCCGGACCCGACTGTCCGGACCGGCCATGCAATACACATTATCTCACACGTAACGACCGTTCGATATCAACAACTCTGTTAGTGAGCACATTCGACTTTTGTGGTACCGTCATCGGTTCGACCTTAGAAGGCCGCAGCTGTGTAAACTTACCTGCATGTCGGCAATCATGTCGGTATGTATTTTGTAATTATATATTTGCATGACGTCATTAAATATTTTACTTGTCAATTTTCAAGAATTTTACTTAAAAACACTGTGTACAAACGCTTTATTCCTCCTACAAACTATATAAACATTTACAAATTTTATTCAAGTTTGATCATGAAGTGCGAATCCTATATTGTTAAATTAAAGACAAAAACTTCTTACTAAACTAAAAGCAGAACTCTATAAATGAAATTAAACATATATGTACTTACTACAAATATCGCTCATGCAACTGGCTTCTTTGTTTCATACAATATCATCTCTAAGCTCTATCAATATGTTATATCGCACATAACGGTATACTTTTGTAGTTATACTCCTATACATTTATATCGTGAACTGACTCCCACGCACTCCACATTAGCTCCAGTAACGTGTATTCCTGTACAAAGGTGTATATTATTTGATTTTCCATCTGTGCACACGTACACGCTACTGGCAACCATTGAACTTATTACAATGCATTAAATACAAAAGTTCTCTTTTTATTGTCTGTTTTTCATTTACTTTCCTTTATTTTTCAGTTACTGTTTGTACAATAACTCGATAAGTAACTGAAGCGTTCGTTTAAAATTAATAGGTATAATTTAATGAATGTTTGAGCGTAATCGGTTATTACAATAAATGTACTACAACATTATTACTTTCGTTGGAAGAGTTGTAAGTAAATATCTCCCAAAACATGATTTATGCGATTTCTGGTTTAGGTACGTTTGCCTGGCAAAAACGTAGGCAGTAATTGTTAAACCGGTCCAGTGGAATGGTCATATAATTAATAACATGATAACAATTCGGCCACTAGGTACCCCACTTTCTTCGATTGAAGATACAGCTTTTATATATAATTAAAATTTATTGATAGCCTATAAAATGTCCATAAAAATTCGATGGACGGCAATTTATTGTTTTAAAAACAAAGACAAAATGATATTCGTGACAGCGATTGGATTTTTTTTCCAGCGAAATAACGAGAGCGAGATAATAAGGAATCCTTGTTTCGGCCAAATACCAATTTATGTGCATACGCGTATGTACCGAACCGGATCGCTTTTGTGACGGATGCTCCGGACGCGGTGCGGTCTCGGGGTGTTACTCATATAGTGACGTCACCGATTAACGCATGACTAACAATGCAATAAAAAAATCGAATTGGACTCACGAGAATGCGATATGTAAACAACGCATACAATTTTCTCGGTACTGTGAAAAGTGTGAAGATTCTCGTTTCCAGTGAAACCGATTCGTTGTGTTTTTTATTGACTATTCGCGATTCGACATCGCGATAAGCATGTGCGGACGTAGGGCATGTCGGGACGTCGTTTTGCGCCGACTTCTTTTATTGTTTTCGTCTAGACACTCGAATGTTTTAAAAGGTGGGGCTCACCAACCGTAACAACACTAACAACACTGTATGCACTCAAGCATTTCATTACATTGTAAACAAAGGATAGTTCAATATTGTTTATCGAACGTAGTTAGAGAATGCACATTCGTTTGTACACATATGTATAATAAAGGCATACTAGAATGTTTAAACATAGATGAAAAACAAATTAGTAGTTTGGTGGCGAGACGCTACAAATATTATCGCACACAACATTCCAGAGATAACATGGTTGATGTAAAACTATTCATGTGATGGCGTTCAATCACGAACAAAGACTCCGAGGAGACACTACGGACCGTATCGCAACCCAGACTTTTTAAATCAATAGAATTAGTGCTCCACAAAATTTCTGTGAAATGTGTTACATTGCAGATAAAAATTTTGGGTCTTATTTAAACATTTATGATTTAAAATTAACAGTGAATTGAGATAATGTAAACGAAGAATATAAGTATATAACTAAGTTTATAAGTTTAGAGACACGACCAAATAAACACAAGACAAAAAACAAAATAATAATCTAATATCGATAATCGATTTGCACCGAGCTGAAGTGAACACGTGTTTAATGTACGATCGGCAGAATATTTTCTGTTATTGAAGAGACCCAAGGGCACTTACTAAAAATAAATCTGTTTTCTACTGATGTTTCATTTAAATTCATTTGTTTTTAGAAATGTAATGAGATATCACCATTTATTTATTTTCTAAATGTAATTCGCAAAACAGCTGGCCCGTGTGACTTGTTAGTCGATAATAACGAAAGACGTCTTGTTTAGTTCGTTACGGGATTTATTTTTGTATTGAATTGAATTGACGAAGATGTGAAGTGTCAGCTGAAGAACGCGGCGACCTTCTTGATTGGCGATCACAATGTCGCTTTGTTACAAATCTAATATTTTGCACTAGATGTGTAGTTTTATTTCAAAATGAGGTTTTTCAGAATCTAATGTAAATATTTGTTTTTTTTAATGTTCTAAATGGGCAGACAAAGTTACTTTGAGACATGAGGTCGAAGTCTCAAAGTGTATTGTATAACGGCTGTGTCACCCATGAAACCGGAATGCATAACTGTTCCACGTCAGAAATAGGCAAGAACATTTGGACACTAAAATATATTCAGTACGTATACAAATATACTTGGAGCTATGAAGATTTTTCTGGTCATTAGGTTTAGTACTTGTGAATCATCAATATAGCGGTCCATGGAGAAACTATCAAGAAAGTAACAGTAAATTGTAATCTAATTGAAACGTACAAGTGTATCTCGGAGTCAAATCGGAGACCTTTAAAAACGGTAAATGATTTGATTATTGTTAGTTCCCTGTATAAATAAACGAGTTGCTCTGAGCCTCCTTTCACTGATGCCTTTCGGGTCTCGTGCTGATCTTAATCAGAGATAAAATAGATCGCAAGATGTCTGTACTTCTGAACTGATGAGAGCGGTCAATCGTACGAGAGAAAATAAATCTCCAATTAGGTCAATCAAATGCCAAGCCTCTAAAACGTTTGTGAAAATTAAATGAAAGTAGCGATTTGTAATATTTGGTTGCCATAAATGACCAATAAGCATAGCGATTTGTAATATTTGGTTGCCATAAATGACCACTAAGCATTTAATTTTTTTACTTGGTAAACTGATTTTTCTTTGTTTTTGTTCTCAGATGGCACAGTTAATAACTGTGCGGCTTAACAAATCAGATCATCAACCCTTGGGCTTCAGGCTGCAAGGAGGCAAGGACTTCGGCACCCCACTAGTCGTTCAAAAGGTTTGTGTCTTTTCTTATTATTTGCTTGCATTAAAGCAGCTGTACGTAGGCTCAAACCCGAGTTTCGATAAATTTTGAGGTTCAAGGCCATAAAGATCTGCTTTCGCCACGTCCCACGTTTCTCTAACTGCCAACCTAAGAAAGCGGGATTGTAAAATTTGGTGGGAGTTCCTGTAAACCACACTCAAATCTGTCACCATAAGATGTCTGCAAGTTTTATAAAGTGTCACCTTAGTACAGGGAGATAATTTAATCCGTACGAAGACCATGGGGTAAAGCCAAACACGAAAGTGCTCCAAAATGTCTCCCAGATACTTAACCCTCCCGACTCTGGGCTACTATCTGGCCCGAGAGGGTATTGATAGGAGTTTTCATGGGAGTGTCACTGTGTTAACTATAAGTAAAACGATTTGTCAAGTAATGATTGTTTTAAATCCATCCAATTATAAATAAAACGGACCACGGTCAATAAACAGAAACTGTGTTGAATAACGTAGAGTTCAACAGCTCGTTCAAGTCCTAAATCAATATTTACTTGTAATTCACTTTTGTGGTATGTATTGACATATTCAAACGATAAATTTTCTTGGAAGCTTTTACCAAGTCATTAACTGTTAGTCAACCTCATTAGTCTGTTCTATCACTAATGTTTTTCAACGTTATTTAAACAAGGAGATTTATTTTCATCGACACCTTGTCGCACCCATATACGATCTGTTTCATTTTAGACATGTCAAGGCGTTTAAAAAAAAATCAATTTTAAACAGAGATAATTCTAATTTATTCTATTAATCCTGCTTGTAAGATTAAAATGAATAAATACTTAATTTTTTGGATTCGTTTTGTGCGTTTTCTATGCGTTCGCGCCTTTTTTTATTCTCTCGAGTAAAGTAAGTAGTCTTTGGCACGGCTTGGAAGATTTTTAGGATACTATACGACATTCAAATCATTACTTGTGATGCGCATAGTTTCAACATACTTAAAGTTTCTTAAAGTAATAATTCGAAATACTCAGACACATAGAAGTTAGAGTTTCGTTAATAATAATAAAAAAAACTGAAAAAATTCCATCATATATTTAGTCTGTGCCTGTGTACACAACCGAATTTAGAATAATGGTCAGCAAAATAAAACCTACAACAGCGACTAGATAAGAGACAAAGATAAAAATTAGCCTAACCCAGTTGCAAATATAGAAGTTAATGAACCCGCACATGCTCTCGTGCCATACAAATATGATCGTGTAGGCGGGGTTGTGCTTTAACTGCCCTGAATTACAATACTAAACAAAGTAATGTAATGCACGAAATAAAATTTGACCCGAAATTAAAGCTGTGTAATAATGGCACTTCACATAATTACTTAGAATATTTTTTTCACTCATCAGTTGACGAATCGTGTATTTGAATATCGTATATGATGTTTAACAATGTCAATAGCAAATGGCAGAACATAATGATAATGACCTCCTCAATAAGCAACGGTACTCTTGAAATTATTATTAATGGCTTACTAGTTGGAGGATTCGTGATCTTACTATTTAGGTTCAGATAAGTTAAATGTTGCGTTCATTGAACCGATAAACATGGAGCTTCGCGTTAGTAAAATTTGCAAACAATTGTACGATTGCAAATTCATTGAGTATTTTTGCGTGTGTTGAAGAAGTACACATTAAAATTGTTATACACGACTTTTGACGGTTCGAAGCAAGTATACAAATAAATACAGCACAATTTACTGTCAAATTGGCTTCCAGAAAATGAATAAAACATAGCCAGAAACGAAATATAAACACTGCCTACTCTCGAAACAGGTCGAATCCGACTGCATTCCCGACAGCGCACGTCACGATGACCCTTTTACGTTTTATATTTTTTGCGAATATTATATCTAAATATGTAATTAATGATTTCTATTCACATCAGTTTCTGAGATAGAAAGTGTCTTAACTATTTTGCGTGACGAATTGTTGAGCACGTAGTGCGTATGATCACTTATTTAATTTATTGTTTGTGGCCAACTACGCGGCTAGCAGAAGCGCATGCAAGGAATATTTTCGATTACGCGGCTAACCGCGCGCTTTTGATGCGCGTTCAAGAGCCGCAATCGCGTCAATGGATTTTGAAAAAATGATTAACGTGAATAGGTAGAGGCGCGCGCGACTAGCCGCTTAGTGGAAAATGGCCCTACCCATTTAACAAAAATAGATCGCTGCCGGTTTCCATTTCACACGTACGCCACGGATTGCGTTTTGCAGTTGTTTACACGAGGTCTATTCCGGGATTTTTTGCTTGGATCGAACACGATAGGTTGGTACGTACGTACGGTCTGAGCGGTCGCTACCAGTTTCACTCTTGTTAACCGGATCTTCGGCAAGCTCGCCCGGCAATGGATAAATTACGCAACCTCCTATTCGGGTTTTGTCTTTTATGTGGAACATAATCTGAGTCACGTACAACTGCAGGGATTTGTTTTGAAATTCGACCGTTAAAAGCAACAGCAAAGCCTTCTGGGAATTATCTCGATTTGTTTACTTTAACTGAACACCTATCGCAATACGCAGTAGGTATCAACTTTACAATAGGTTTTTGAAGCTGTTCTTAGATAACCTAGTGTTTCTCAATATTATAAACGAAAACATTTTACGAATTCAAAGCGCTACTTTAATCTGAATAAAAACGACGTAGAAATCCTTAATCCAATACCATGTTGTGCATTCGAAATGTCTTCTACAAGTTCGGAAGAAGAATAGTGAAATAATAAAGAAAACACGATATGGCTGGCCTTGGCGACACGGCCGGGACTGCATTTAATTCTTGCTCTTGTGGTTCTCTTACCTTATATGGTATACACGTGCGATCTGACTCGGTTATTTCATAGTAAATTTACAATGTAAGGAACCTTATGTGTAGACTGCATTTAAATTTTAAACACATACATTATAATCGACAGATTCTCTAGCTTAGGTACTAGAGTGATTTGTAAATTAGCACGTAGTTTTATATGTTCATTAAAATCCGTTATGGCATCGCAACGATACAGCATTAGCTGCATATGCGCCAGAACCTAACCATCGACAATTGAGGCTTATAAAATCAAAGGCAGCTAAACGCCTTAATGTCGTAAAATGGATTAACAATGGCGCTATCTTGTTTAGTTAGTTGGACACGCTTTAGTGTTTTCACGTTATAACAAATGCAGCTAAATCTCTAACAAATTGAGATCAAAAATTTCATTTTTACTCTTTACTAAGTACTAATAAACGAAGTTTTATCATTTAAAATTCAGATTTTTAGTAATATTCTCATTCTTTATAAATCTGCTTTAAAATAAAGAATACCGTAGCTATCGGAACAGTTATTTCAGCTTCTCAAACCGGGAGTGTTGCTAACACTCGCTCTAGCAAGAGCAGTACTTCGATGGATCGGGAGGATCCGTAATGACGTGTTTAGGGCCGATTTTCGTAGTTTACCTGAATATTTGACAGACTTGGATTTAGCTGGCTTTGATTTTATAGGCCTCAATTGCGAAAATCACTTTTTATTACTAAAATATATATTTTTAATTTTTAGGATAATTTTAAAAACAAAAGTATAAGTTTTAATTTCATCATACTCGCATATGCGTACTAATATAATTTCATTCGGTGTTGATATTTAATTATAAAATGCCATGTTGTAGTACATATATGTATATAGGTGGTTTTACAATAAATCGAGGTCGGGCATCCATTACGGAAAAACGCTACGCCAAACATCTGTCGATGTTTCCGTGTAAAACAAGAAAGGAATCTTGCATTAAAACATTTATAAAAAACACTGACAGTTTGTATACTTGTTAAATTTCGATAAACCTTCGATCGAACGATTAAATAAAGAAATTAAACAAGACATTAATGGTATTAGTGTTTATGCGATGAGATCGTAGGCTACTACGAGTATACTTAAATGTCATCACAAAAAATTGGAACATTTTTTTAATAAGACGGACGATGGATAATAACAATGTATGGTCGCAAGGGTGGGTCAAGCCACTGTCTACCATTGAAGATTTTATTCAAATCTCGTTTGAAGTAGAATATGAACACCATGGTAGTGAATTCGTTGCGAAGCAGGATATGGTATATCGCAAAAGCGATGACTAAAAATGCACTGCCGATGAAAGTGGCGGTTCTAGGTGATATGTATTATTAACCTTGCTGCGGTGGCTGGTGGTGACATGATAAAATGGAGATTGTAGGATTATTTCAAACATTTCCTCCGAACACTCCACGTGCAACATACGAAGATTAAAGTCTACACACTAAAGTCTCTTCGTGAACCCAGAGTTCCAAAGCGATCCTTGAAAGCGGGGTTATTGACAACAGATTGCTTTATTATTATTTTTACATTATTTTATTGTATTTATTATTACCTATCAGAAGGGGTAAATGCAGTGGCCTAAAATAGGTACCCGGTATACCAATCTATGTTTTAAAGCAATAGCTTTTGTTTACTATAAATACATTTTTGGTGACATAATGCACAGCTAACAACCCTATCAAAGTTTTAATAACTTTAACAGATTTTGACTTCATACAAGTGTACGTGTAGTGTGAATTGTGTCTTTAGTTGTATTTGCAATTGTAATTATTGTGTTAAGCATACTACAGAGCAAATTGTTAATGCATTTCTCAAATTTTTAAAAGAACAATAAAAATTTAAACGAACACCTTCCAAACATTCGAATACATTACGTGGCATAAAGTTATTCGGTCAGACACACGATTTAAATTTCGGAATACGTATTTATCTTCAATAATTGACAATCTTGTTCTTGGTGCATTGAAAATACCTACACGACACTTATGCAAGAGAAGCGGTCGAGGTAACGCCGTGTGCCAAGTTCATTAGAAAAGCGTTGTTTTGCAAATTGCAGACATAAAGATATTTTTAAATGCGTTAATTTTAGTAGCTTTTGAATGTACACTTTGAGTGACTGATGACAGGTAAATACGGGAAGCTATGAAACTAGTCTCCAGACTCGTAAGACTCTCGCCAACGATAATAATAATAAGATTTAGTTTGAATACAATAATCACCTTTATCGTTTATTGTTGACATATTTTTTATCGGAGATGTCCGATTTCCACTCCGCTGTACTCGTTAAGACACAAAGGTGAAGATTCAATTTATCAATTTATTTAGAGTGACGTCTGTCGTATCCTTCAAATCGGAACATAAATAGGCCGAATGGTTGGAGCTTCCCGTGCGCCCTACTTATATCACGACCAAAGTCTGGACTTTATAATTCTGCTTCGTCTGCCTTTATTAGGGAATGATATTTCCACTTTGAATAACTTGTATAGTGCATATTTTTTAGAAATCCCGCAAATCCCGCCACCCAACTTGAGACATAATTTATAAGTATCAGTGTAATAGTACAACAGCTATACCCCACTATTGAAACTGAAACGTATTACTGTTTCACGGCAGAAATAGGCAGGGTGGTAGTACCTATCCGTGCAGGATCACAATACTTCGTACCACCAGTAATTTAAATTGTTGTTATTAAATGAATATCGGTGTCAACTTTCATAGAATTATTATTAGCCTTAAACAGCAAGAATATAAGCAAGCTTCATCTCTGCACTCCCCTAAAGTAGACTGTTAGAGAATGCCTATGGCATTAAGTCCGCCTTTATACTTTCTAGTATAAGAAGTTATAAATAAATAAATAAATATAATATATCGTTCTAAAACTACTTCATTTTATATACATTCATATTTTGTACACAAATTGCTCATCTGTATAAACCACTGGTTTGAAATAGTAATAGACATTGACGTAGTTATTCCCTTGACCTAATGTCTGAATTGAAATCTCGAAAAACTGGTTAGATTTGTAAATAAATTTACTCAGTTCTAAAATTAAATTTTATTTTTAAAGGTGAATGGCGGCAGTGCGGCAGAGCGGGCTGGCTTGCAGGCCGGCGACGCTCTGATTCGCGTCAACAACACAGATGTGTTCACCCTGCGTCACCAAGACGCGCAGGACACCATCCGCGCGGCTGGTGCTAATTTAGAACTAACCGTTCAACGGTAATACTCTCTAATATTACTCTAATAACACATTTGCGCTTTCCATTTCAATAATTCGTTACCCCTTTCTTTTAAAAAAAATAAAATCGAGGTTCGATGCGAACTATCATCGCGTCAGTGTGCTTAGTGAGAGCTTTTTAACGTTCTCGATAGCGTGAAAGTTAATGTTTCCCCTCTCTTTTAAAATAAATTTTAATAAATTTAAATTAAAAATAGTGTACGAAAAAATGATTTTATTGTAAAAAAAAGCGTGGAGTACATGGTATCAGTAGTTATAAATATTTTATGAACAGATATGAGGGTTATTTTGATAATATCCTGAAAAGCACCCCACGCTTTTTTACAATAAAATATTTTTTTCTTACACTATTTTTAATTCAAATTTATTAAAATTTATTGTCTATTTTTTAGTTGGATTTTCTATAAAAGCGTATTTTGTTAGTTTTTTAAACTATTATTTATTTCTCATTTTTAGTTGAATTTCAATTTTTTCAATATTTTTTTAATATTGAATTGTCATCGGTCCTTAATAAGTACCTATACTAAATTTCGAGCTAATCCGACGTTTTGAAGGGGGTCAAAATCATGTTCAAAGATTCCGTTACAAACATACATACCTACATACATACGTCTGAAGCTAATAAAATTGTATTAAAATAAAAAAAATAAAAACGAGGTCTGTTGCGAACCATCATCGCGTCAGTGTGCTTAATGCGAGTTTTTTTAAATGTTCTCGATAGCGTGAAAGTTAACTCGAATTTGTATGGAGTTGGAATGTCTGCCTACGTTTGCCGCTAGGGGTTCTGTTCCAACTGAATACAAATTTTAGTTAACTATTACGCGATCGAGAACGTTAAAAAACTCGCACTAAGCACACACAGGAACAGCAACACCGTCTTGCCCATTTCCGTCATAAAGTAATCACGTCTTACATATTATAGCGTTGAATAGCTGTTATTCCAACGAAATTGTATCCTCGATCCTCGATCTCGTATCTGAAAACAACCAATTAATTACCAAGTAATTACAACCAATAAATCGGATATCAAATGCAGTACAAAGCGTCACAAAGCATTTGAACAACAGTTTAAGCAACATTACAGTTTTTTTTTTAAATGAAAATGATAAATCTCGAAGCCGATTTTCTTTTAACAAAATTAGTTTCGTGACGCACCTTAGTATTTCGCTAGTGTAATGCGTTGATGTGAATTTGATTTTTTATCGTTGTTAGCGGGGGAGGTACGTGGCGTCCATCAGTGACCCCGACCGGCAGCTTGCCGAGACCCGGCTCTCGTCCTCTGGGAGGTACTCCGACTCCGGTGACGAACACATCCTTGAAGGCGAACCCACAACCGTCGCGCAACTTCGGCTCCGGGCACAACAATGTCGCTAAGCCTTTCGGTTATGTAAGTTCTCGTAATACTTCTTACCGCATATGGGATTTATCGTAACTAATAGACAACAAAGTCAGTCATTGAAAATAAGGTAATCGTTTCTATGAAATTCAATAAAATTGCTTTGGGACAGATTTATTGTTTTACATCAAATGAACGAAAATCTAATTTTATGGTCCAGAAGTGAAATATTGTCAAAAAAATAACAGCTACCTCAAAGCGGATCTTAAGTAACAATCTTTAACCAGATCTTATGCTCTAAGTACGTCTTTATAACAATTAAATTAAAACTCAAGGAACCAATCATACAGTAAAATGGAACGGACTTATAAATCACACCGAGTCAAACCGATAGAGCTTCCGTACACTATCGCGTCACAAAATGTAATCGAGTCGAACAATTTTTTTTCCTTACTTATGCTTATAGCCTTGAGAGGCTATTTCAGCTTCTCTTTGACGTTTAGGTGAGCTCACGGGGCTCAAATCAGAAGTGTTGCTAACACTGGCCTTAGCAGAGCAGTGCTTCGCAGAATCTACCACCGGATCGGAAACGCGACCCACTGAGAAGATCTGGCGAGAACTCAGTGGGCTTGACCGCCCCGAACCTTTTCCGTACTACCTTTTATAGGCAGCGGCAACCTACCCTCAAATAAATATGTCAAAAAAAAAGTTAAAAGTCTAATACCTTAATAATCTATCTTTTCTGTATTGTCAGATGAACGGTAACGACACCGTCAAGAGTGTCGTGAACAAACAATACAACACTCCTGTCAATATATACAGCGACAAGACAATTGCGGAGACCCTGTCGGCCCAAACCGAAGTACTGGCTGGTGGAGTACTCGGGTAAGTTGCGAACAGGTCACAAATTTATGCAACAAACCGATACTTTTTTTTATTTGTATATGTTTTCTTCTTTCTTTCTTCTTCTTCACGACATCTTTACTTCACATATATATATACTAATACACTATACATAAAAATAAACAAAAGCAGAGTTTTTAAATCACATAAACTATAATTATCTTACTAAAACCAAATAGCCCTTATATAAGTTTTATCTGTACCCATGTTTATTCGTTTCTCTGAAATAACTCAGCACTTCTCAAATACCCTGACCCAATAGGTCACATTATATTTTTATGTAAGTGTAAAATAAATAAGTCAGCTATCTACATGGAACTGAAATTAGTATGGGATAGACACAAGTAGACGACTTGTTTAGGCGACGCTTTATTCCGAAATAATGGAAGATTTCTACGTCCTAGTTAATTAGGAAGTAATTCTTTGTCTTTTTCAATACAACAGAGATTTCATTTATTAATAAAATGGTCATAATTTTAAAAAATATTCGTACGCTAACCACGTAGTTTTATAAATTAACAACATTTAGACCATAATGATACCTAAGATTATTTCATGATTGTATTCTTTTTAACATGTGCAGGCATGAATGAATCTCTTCATAGTAATGATATTATCTGAATAGATTAACGTGATTGTATTGTTTAATTTATAAATTACTTTTGATAAATACGGAAATATTAAGATTTCAATGGTGTAACTAATTCAACTAACATGTTTAGTATGTATATGACATGCTTTTTTATTCTTAATTGATTACTACACTGGCCTAGAAAGATGAGTAATGATTTTGAAGTGCATAATATGATGTATTGCATTATATCTATAGTATGTATTACTTTAGCAAGTTCTGTATCCCCAACGGAAAGAAGAAATGATTTATTTAGAAAGATGATGATTACTTAATAAGACCGTTGAGACAACTCAATTCAGAGGTTTTTATAGCATACATACAAAAATTACAAATGAATATGCAATTTCTAAAAGGGCACATGTCGCATATTTTGTCAAATACGTTTTTTGATATACATGTAGTTTTGAGGCTTACCTGCACCCATTTTCTAATAATTCCAGTAATTTCAATTGCTAATTAACACTAAAAAATATCTCAAAAGTTAATATTTAAATTTTACATTGCTTTAGAAAATAATCAGTTTTTTCATTTTCTGAACATTTTACATTTTCAGAGATGTGCCCTTTTCGAAATTGCATATTCAAATAAATTTGATCTATGACAAGAGTGCTTGCCCCTTTCAAATTGTTCATTTTTTTAAAGAAAATGATACCATTGATGTTCAAAATTATTCATTTAGCAATTTTGTCGTTTTCTGTTTAAATGTATTGTAGTAGTATTATAATTGATGAAAATTATTCTTATTTCTACTTCTTTGGTCATATCAAAGTACTATAGTAGGTTTATTATCCCAGTTTCAGATTTAGAAACGATTCCCTAGCACTGTAATGTACTATAGCGTATGGTAGGACCTCTTATGAGTCCGCACGTGTAGGTACCACCGCCCCATTTATTTCTACCGTGAAGCAGCAATTCGTTTGGTTTGAAGACTGGGGTAGCCGTTGTAACTATACTGAGACTTTAGAACTATATCTCAAGGTGGGTGGCGCATTTACGTTGTACATGTCTATGGGCTCCAGTAACTACTTAACACCAGGTGGGCCGTGAGCTCGTCTACCCATCTAAGCCATAAAAAGAAATCAGGTTAACACAAATTAAAAACTACGGTTCACACACGCAACTAGATTTGCTTGTGTTTAATGATAGACATTGATTTTCGCAGAGTTAATTTCAAGAAGAATGAGAAGACGTACGATGCTGAAAAAAGCGCTGTTTTCAAAGTACTTCAGGAGGAGCAAACGACCCTGAACCAGGTATAATTTCTTTTCGTGTCGTATCAATAACGGAGCGAACACTTCCCAAACTATTGATTACATCATTTCATATTTATCCTGCCCTTTATATTTCACATATCAACATAATTATGAATATTTGATGGTTTACGTCAACAATAATATTTTTACTAAGTATCTTAGTATCGATAACAATAATTGTGACTGTCACGCCACGACGTGAAGTTGTCGTGCAACGAAGTAACAACTGTAATAAATCGGTAGTTTTAAAACATAGATTTTTGTGGTGCCATAATAATATCAGAAATTATTACAGAACATACAATTAGGAACCTCAATTTAAAATCTTATATACTTATTTAATTATTGATTGGTTGATAAACTTTTATCTGATAACAATTCCATATAATCAAACGTGTAGTACGGTTTCGTACAATAACTATTTAATAAATTGAATAACGGTAGACAGCGGCTTGGTTCTGCCCTTGTCATTGCTGACGTCCATGAGCGACGATAACCACTCATTATAAGGTGGGCTGTATGCTCGTCTGCCTACAAGGGCAATAAAAAAATAATGATGTATGGAATGTTCATATCATTCTTTTATCTGTAATTGGCATATAAACACATAGAAGTGTCGACTCCGACCACCGGCTCAGTGCCCCCGGTGAGCGGACTTCGGCACGTGCAGGCGCCCGTCACGCGACCCGACGCGCCCGTCAACAACACGGGCGGCCTGCCTCCCGGACAGAACATTTGCGAGGAGTGCGAACGATTAATTACGTAAGTCGGACGACGAGCGCGGACCGACACGGTGGCAACGTCGCGACCGAGGCACTCCGGCGCGTTCGAGCGAACACCCGCGTTTCCTCACCCCCCCCCCCCCCCTCAGGCATTTTTCATCAAATTCATATTGACCGCGACGTTTCTTAGTAAGGCGCGATCGACGACGGCGAGTACATTTGAAATAACAGTATGTTGCGGGCCGGCAGAGCCTTCTCACTTTTATTCGCGGGCGAGCGTGGCGCGCGCTGGGTCGCCCGGCAGCCTGGCGCGCTCGCACCGCTCCCGGTCCCGGACGCCGCGTGTCATGGTGACTCCGGCGCCGGACCGCGCCAGCACGGGCACGCAGACGGCGACGGAGCAACATGCGCCCCCCAAGGTGGTACTGCCGGAAGGTGTGCTGGAAGCGCTGCCGGACGGGCGAGTGGCGTTGGCTCCTCCGCCTGCCCCGCGCCCCGCCACCGGCTCGCTGCCCATCCTCAACGACACGCCATATTGCTCCGATTGTAATCGATACATTGTGTAAGCGGCGTCTCCCGAAATGCCTGCCGTGTTTGCTACCGTGTCGACCTGTTGCACTAGTTGTAATAATTGAGAAGTAGATTAATCAAAGTAATGAGATATTTCCTCACGTTGCGGATCCCCTCTGAGTTTTCATTTCTGCTCGGAGAGGACCCTCAATCTATTCAATTCGGTACGAGTATGGCGATGTGAGCTCGGCCTAGCGAGCGTAATTTAATTCTTTTTACACATTGATTAAATTCGCGATATTGGTGCTGAATTTTCATTACTCTTCATAATCATCTTCCACTATTTACTTTCACTATTAGTTAACGTGTAGAATACTATAAGAATATCATTTATTTTATCGAACAAAACACTCATTGAGCATGTCACGATTCACCATTTATTATATTTAAAAAGCACATCTGTTACGTTGCTTGGTCCATTTTAGCACGATCAGTAAGATAAGCATGTTTGTTGACAGTATCAATAGTGCATCAAATAGATATTCGAATGTTATAAATAGTAGTTTGAACTCCTTACTTACATTGTACAGGGTTGCCAACAATGATATAGTTTATAAGGATATAAACGACGTTTCCTTTTAAGTTTTATTTATTTATTAAAACTTGTTTTGGTTATTCTTATTATAGAATTAAAACGTGTGCAATAATTATTCAGCTATTAAAATATTTTTCCTTTTAAAATGAATGTGCAACCTAAAGTCGTATATTTTCAAATCAAATCGTTAAATAATATTCAAGCTTGACAGTGAAGGCGTGTGTCAAAGTATTCTGATTGGATGATTACTTAAATTAATAGCGATGATGACGACAATTAAATAAATGCGCGGGAAAACCGAAATGACGGATTCCGCTCGTAACTTTGTGAGCGTTCTTTCATCGAAGGCTTCAAATGTATAAAGATAGAATCATCAACATCAGAGCGCTGCTAGGAATATTTTCAATACATGTTATTTATAGAAACCTTATGTCTTATTTGGTCACGTCTTCCACAGCCTTCAACTATGCAGTTAGTCCAGTACTACTTATAGTGTAAATAAATTTAATAATACGTTGTATATATGTTATTGAAACTAGTATATTTTTCTTTAATGCGTTAGAAATAAACAGTTGGCAATCCTTAATGTAAATACAACTGATAATATTATCAAAATGTATACTTATACTATGTACTTAGTCAGGTTTATATTTATATAATATTATAAAAATATATTTTCATCAATCTTCGTCATGCGAAAATGGATTTTTACATTCACAAAAATTATTCGAATACATGGTCGCCATTTACTCGCACTAGTTTTGTATGAATTCAACAGTTATCTTTGGAGTGGGACTTATTTAATGGTTTTACGCAGGGGAGTGTTTGTGCGCATCAAGGACAAGAATCTTCACGTGGAATGCTTCAAGTGTTCGACTTGCGGGAGCTCTTTGAAGAATCAGGGCTATTACAACATAAACGGTAAACTGTACTGCGACATCCACGCCAAGCTGGTCGCACGTCAGAACCCACCAGCGCCGAACTTGGACCCTGTAACCGTGCCACCGTAAGAACCCTTATTTAAAACCTTATTTCAAATTGTCTAGCTAATCAAAAAGGCTTTAAATTCAATTTTGAATGTATTCTAAATATATATCCATGTATCTATGTATATCGTAAGTTAATTACGAGAATATCTAATAACTAATAACTGTATATATCACTGTTAGAGCCCACTGAGTTTCTGGCCGGATCTCCTCAGTGGGTCGCGTTTCTGATCCGGTGGTAGATTCTGCGAAGCACGGCTCTTGCTAGGGTTCGTGTTAGCAACATCGTCAGGTTTGAGCCCCGTGAGCTCACCTACTAGCTCGGTGAAGCTAATATGGTCTCTCTAGACCATCAGCTTGGGTAGAAAAAAAACACTTAATTCTATGTATAATATAATTTTTGGGTGAAAATCTTTGTGATATTAATTTATCAAAATTTCGCTGTAATTTATTCAATTTTGCGTGTTTGGCAACTGTTTAGTTGTCAAGTTGTCAATCAATAGATTTCAAGAATTACCATTAGAAATCAAACCCATGGTAGCTTCATGGGGATATTCGGTATTATAATTAAGTCACGTTTCCTCAGACTTGTTGTGTTTGATCTATATATTAATATTATTACACAGCGGTGGCCGAGTTCCTACCAACACATACTCTACGCCTCTGCCGCCACTGTCTACCAATAACTACAGCAATGGATCGTCTTCGCTGTTCAGCGTGAGTATCAGCTTTGAAAGTGCTTGAAAATATTCAAAAACGTGTCATACATTTTATATCATAATATTTAACCGCTCAAATTACGGGAGATGCGGTCTGATTAATATCACACCATAAATTTTAAATGAAAACTATACAAAAGTAACGCAGCTGTTGTATAGTTTTAATGAGTAATATTGTACTAACACTAATTGGCAATTTTAATTGAATGTCTAGAGTGGCCGTATGGTGTGACAAAAAAATTCGTGCCTACCTACCTACATGAAGGACTTTCACAAAGAAGTAATATTGCCGTTATGCGTTGAATGCCTCCGTTTTGTCCTTTTTTTTATTATTATTGCTTAGATGGGTAGACGAGCTCACAGCCCACCTGGTGTTAAGTGGTTACTGGAGCCCATAGACATCTACAACGTAAATGCGCCACCTACCTTGAGATATAAGTTCTAAGATCTCAGTATAGTTAGGCTGTCCTGTTTAGGTTATGTAAAATTATGAAAGGGTTGTATGTTGGACAGCCTTCAAGCAACCTGTCTGGCCCGAAGCCGTTCGGGTCGTCGGTGGGGTCCGCGTACTCTCCGTCGCTGTCCCCCCGCTCGGCGCCGCTGTCGCCCGCGCGGCCACTCACCGCGCCCGCCCCGCCCCCCGCCGCACCCTTCGCCCCCAGTAAGAGAGTCACGTTTGCCGTATAGATCTAAGATATAAATCCCATTTCGAAAAATTATTAATTTTTCAAATTTTCATTTTTGTCTAACAACTAGTCTCAATTTCTCATTAATTTCCCGAAATATAACGTACTTTTAAAGCCCAGTGTCTCAATTTATTGAAGAAAACTAATAATTTCTCGAAATAAAAAGTAATTGTAAAGTCTAGTGTGCTATCTGAAACTGTTGATTTTTGTAATAATCAAGTTTCCTCATGACAACAGTTTTAGATGGCATTCTGTCATTGGTTCTTAAACTAGCTAATTATAACTATAGAATATGTTCAGTGAATTTGGTGCAATTTATGAAATGTCTATTAATACTTCATGTCGGTAAACATTTTATAATCAATATAACAATAGGTAGAGTATGTTGGAAAGCAATGAATCGCAACAGGATATATGAATTGTAAACTATAAGTTACTAATTTATTTTCAACAGAACGGCCAGTTTCCGTTTTTAAAGGTAATTTAATTTAAAAAAAATATCCACAGCTCTGCTTCGAATGGCTACATTTAATTGTAATTATTTGATATTTGTAAATATTACACAGAATTAGTGTGAATGCGCTACGTGGGCAGTCAATGTCACTCGCAATTCTAAAATAACTATCTCCTGGCACCAAATATCTTTTAAATCATACGTAACTCATAACTGCCAAGAAGACCTGAGGCTGTCAGTCAGATTCTTAACATTCTTGCTTCATTAAAATAGTTTGCAGTCAGTACTATAGCTCACGTATTTATGTTCAAAAAGCTTTCAGTTTCATTAATATTGTTTTCATCTATTTTTCCTTTCCCGTATCTATCACCTACCTTATAATGCTAACAGCACAAAATGTTAAAAGTATTGTGTGGCCACCTCCTCCAAATGCTCCAGAAGATGAACCACCTAAATATGAAGCGCTCAATAGGAGTCCTATGCAAAGAGAATTGAAAACACGCCAAGTTATAACACCGGATATATCTAATGAAGACGGCAAGGTTCAAAAAACCTCAAACATTCAAAGAGAAATATTATCTGCCGAACAAAAACGGGAAATTTCATCGAGTGTCTCCTACACTGCTGCGGTTTCTTCTGCATCTTCGTCTTCTCACACTAAATCCGAATCTATTTTGAATAATCCACAAGCCCAGATTGTTCAAGAAACAACTAGTTGTGCTATACAATCCTTTTCACAGGAATCCTCTTGTGTGAGCCAAAACCTTGTGTATCAAACATCTACAGGTTCTCAACAACCTCCTAAGATATATGAAAGCAACGAAAATATTCAAAAAGCTGAAATGTCTGTCAGTAAAGAAACCAGTGCAATGGCAATAAAATCGTCAAATGATCAAAATATAAATCTTTGTCAAGTGAAAGATGCACTTTTCAAGCCGAACGCAGGAAACTCTGTAAATCAAACTTCTAATACTCAAGAAGACCAGAAAATGTTTCTTAAGGAAGATAATTTGTTAAAAACCGTGTCAAACCAATTTATCCATGAAAAACAAATCGCTGAAAAATATAATAGTAATACTGAAGTTATGAATTCAACAAGAAATGAAACTGGTTCGTTTGTTGAGACACAGAATCCTATGCAGATCTCGTCAAATGATAAAAACAGACAATTACAAGAAACTGTTAAAGAAACTATGACAGAAGCATTGACCATCGCACCGAACAGGCCTTACTCGCCATTGCCTGTACCTCAGCCCCTAAACGTAAAAACAGAACTTTATCATCAGGAAAAAAATGAACATCTATCAAATAAAACAATTCAGTACACATCGGTTCAACAAAATCAGAATCTTCCGAATCGACCATCTCCTATATTTACTCAACAACCCAAACGTGCTATTACACCCATTCCGCCTATTAAAACATATAATCCACCTGAGAAGGTTGAAACACCAATTGCGATGCCTCCCGAAACCACCCCATATATTCCTGAAGATTTCAAAATAACCGTGGAACCGAGAGTAGAGCGTGAGGCAACATCTTCTCCATTTGTGGAAGCCTTAACTACTGCTCCTGAACGTCCGTACACACCTGTTAATATAAATTCTGCATCTATTGAAAGAGGTTCTTTAAGAGATGCCCTTACAATCGCTCCAGATCGACCCTATAGTCCTCTTCCCGTAAATATAGCAAATCAATTTAATCACACATCCACATCAAGTCTACACGTACAAACTTCAGCTTCTGAAATTGTCAAACCCGTCGCAACACAATCTTTCAATAATCAAGTAGTATCAGATCAAATGAACACTGAATTTTCGAATATGCAAAATACATATAATTTACAATCTTCGTCGGAGATGTCGGCATTTAAGCCTGTCAGCAAGCAAATTTTGATGCCTCCTCAAACACAAGATACTTCTCACTATTCTAATGTAATATCAGAAAGAAACATACAAGAAACAACAATGTCTGAATCAACAATAATGCAACAATCAGCTTTTAAAACTAGCAGTGGGTTTTCTTCTGTAAAATCTGCGCAAAATTACTTTGAACATCTAGATAAAAAAGAAACACTGTCATCGTCGGCGGTGAGGTCTATATCTGGTTTACATAAACCAGATAACATACCGTTATATCAAAAGAATTTTGAAAAACTTCCATCTCAAAGAGGTATATCACCAGATATGTACAAAGAAAAGCCAGTTTTGCAAAGGCCAGTAACACCATCAACTGATCCACCAAATAAGCAAAGAGATAAATCTAAGGAGCCTAAAGATTCATCTCAGAAGTATCCAGAAGTTTCCACTGCTAAGATTCCACAAAACCAAACACCTATATATCAAATACAACCACAGACCCCACTGCAGTTCCACAAAGATACTCCTATTACTATGACATTTCAACCTGTTACTGATGATAATTTCATGAGAAATTCACCTATTCGCAGTCGGCCTTCAACACCAAGTTTGATTAATAAACCGGCACCAATTATTCCTCACTATCAAATGAATTTGGTTACTGTAGAGCATTTGGCACCAGAAAGTCATTTATATGATCCTTCTAGTCCTGAAGCAAGCCGTTCACCTACTCCTAAACCTAGGTCTCGATCTCCAGCACCAGGCCCTCCTCCAAATCCTTTGAAAGCTCAAGCACCTCGTATCAGAGAACCTGCACACTCGCATTCATTACTGACTCAAGCGACGGCAAATTTGCGAAAAGAACACGAATCTCAACAAAAACAAAGTCTTAATGTTGAATTCCAAGATAGATCTTGCGAAAAGAAGTTTGTGTCTGATCCATCGAGTATGATAAAAGAACAAACTCAATCAAATTTCGGGTACAAAACTGAAAATTACGCAAAAGGAGACATTTCTATTAAAGAAGATTCAATGATGGCTCAAAATTTTGGACAACGGCAGATGCAGTCACAAAATGTTTCTGAATTCGGGCACACTACTGTTCAGACAACAAGAAAAACCTTTGAAGAATTCGAACGGACACAGTCAGCTAAGACGATTGAAATTCGTAAAGGGGGTTCATCTTTTGGCGATCAACAATTTTTAAACTCTAATATCCACCCCTCAGCAATAAACGCTAAACCTGTGTTTCCACCTCCCGCTATGACTTTACCTACCCAAGAAATGTTATCTGTCAATTCATCTAATTATCTTAATAACGAAAATAATGCAACTGCTAGTAGAAACACAGGCATTTATAAGCCAAAACCTTTGAATTCTGGTGCTAACCAAGGTCCAGTGTGTGATCCTACCCCGTCAACAGGTTCCAGTGTAGGAGCTGCCACACGTGGTAAAACTTTTGGGGTATCATCGGCACCAAAACGAGGAAGGGGAATATTGAATAAGCCTGCCCTGCCCGGCTCTCGTGTGCCACTTTGCGCATCTTGTAATGGAAACATTAGGTGATTCAGTGTGGAAAATTGACGCACTTGATTGTTGTGTGATGCATGAATATTATCGAGACAAGATAACTTTAGCGAGTGTATAATGTCAGGCATAAACTATTTCTCTAACCATAACCATAGCAACTTTTCCTACGTTATTTGCGTTAGTCTTACTTATTAAATATCGCACGTATTAAAACTAAAATGCTTATGTGTTTTTGATTGTTTTCCTAACAGCTAACGATGTGCAGACCACAAGCAGTTCTCAGAAACCAGAGTTTAAAAGTCAAGCTGAAGAACGTCTCATACGAAAAATGGCTAAAATGGCATTAAACGGATATGAAATTGGCATTCAACGTAAAATAAAGCCAGCCGACCACATCCAATCTATGGCTGATAAAATACAAGACACTGTCGTTACTAAGCATCCTCTGAATACCGATGGTTCGTCGGAGGAAAACATTCGTGAGAATAGTACTCTAAGAAAAATCTCCACTAACGACAACGTGTACAAAAATACAGAATTCGGTAGTATGAATGACAGAGTTAAAGAGAGTAATTTCTTAAATGCAATAATTTTCAATGGAAGTACTCCAGTACCTCCGCCATTACCTACATCTCCTATACCCACTTTCAATATTCATAGTACACCTCTTGGAGAACCAATAGTTACGGGTAATATCAAAAAACAATCTGATTTACCAAAAAATTTTAATATCGATTACGGCCTAGATTTCCAGAATGAAACTTTGAACGGATCCTTAAATGACAATGATTTTAAAATAATTGATGACCATAAAACACAACTAACACTCTCAAAAAGACGAATGGTTTTCAAAATTCTTTCCTGAACGGAATGAATTCCACCAAATCCGAAAAGAAACCAGATCAAAAGTTTGAAAATAACATTTACTCTAATACATTGAATAAACGAAAATTATTTGAAAACAAAGATGATACTAACAATTTCAAACACTCGCCATGTGACTTAAAGAATGAAAAGAAAATCATTGACGTATATTCAAAAGCAAATAATTCCAATCAATCTTTCAAGTTAGACGGTCACGACTTATCTAACACAACGGAAGAGACAAAGCCGGCAGTTCTGCCGAGTTCCGTTAAAGAAAATTCATTAGTATATGACGCACATGATTCAGCAACTGTCACCGATGACCCTCCATCTAAAGTTTATGAAACCGATAATGACACATTCTCCGAATCAAATACTTTAGAAAAAATAGTTAATAATACTGAGGACGTTGTTAGACGACGACAGAAAAAGAACATTAGGAATGATGACGGTAGAAGGGATTCTCATATCATCGCCAGACCACTTAGTACTATGACTTCTGTAGATGTTGAAGAGGGAATGTATCCTGTATGTCACATATGCGACAAGGCTATTACAAGGTAAGGATTTTCAAATTAATACGCGTCGGGAATACATCAAGTAAGTTTCAAAATTGCATGAGTGTTGAATTGATAGTGTTGGTTTTTCATTGTAACGGTAACACAATTAATGATCGATATAATAATGTATGAAATTATATAGTTCTTTTTATCATCAACCCACGTTTATTTACCATTTTATTTCAATGTTCAGAGGTCCATTCATCACGGCTCTTGGACGCATATGGTGCCCCGAGCACTTCATCTGCGTGAATGCAACATGCAGACGTCCTCTACAGGATATCGGATTCGTCGAAGAGAACGGACAGCTCTACTGTGAATTCTGTTTTGAGCAATACATAGCACCCGCCTGTGACAAATGTCATGCTAAAATTAAAGGCGTAAGTATAATAAACTGAATTATCACCACCGTGACAGTAAAAATAATTAAAATAAATTTAAATAGGCTTCATTTAAAACTCAAAATAAAAACAGATTAAGAAGATACAGTGCTACCGACCAGGGTCTGCTCTTATAGTACGCCTTTTACCACAAAAATCACGAATTATTAAATATTTATATAAATATAAAATATAAACATAAATATTTAGGAAATTTAATATAATTTTCACTGCGTCAGTGCTTCATCTGTCAAGGTTAGCCACAGGATTCACATTTGAACATCTCTGATAGAGAACTATTATGTTTTTGGGATAGGAAAAAATAGACATTCCCAAAAGAAGCCATCAACATCGTCTCTGTCCTCTATTTGTTGAATGTGCATTTATAAGGTCCACTTTTAGGAGTCACGCTATATTCTGAACTCAAATTTGTATGGAGTTGGAACGTTTGCCTACGTTTGCCGCTAGGGGCGCTGTTCCTACTGCATACAAATTTGAGTTAACTTTTACGCGATCGAGAACGTTAAAAAATTCGCACTGAGCACACAGAACGGCAGTCGTGCGCAAATTTAGTGTGACGGAGAAGTCACAATTCACTAACGGTGCTTTTAGGTACCCCAAGCACCGGTTATCGTTCTCGTCGAACCTGTCGCTTGCGACGAAGGGCTAGTAAATTAACTCACAGACACAGCCTACTGAGCTTTTTGCCGGACCTTCTCAGTGGGTCGTGTTTCCGATCCGATGGTAGATTCTGCGAAGCACGGCTCTTGCTAGGGTTCGTTTGAGCCCCGTTAGCTCACCTACTCGCCCAGTGATGCTGAAATGGTCTCTCAAGATCTTCAGCTGAGGTAGGAAAAAACGGAGAAAAACGATCTAGGTATTGTGTCGTCCCAATCTCGGCGGTCCGTGCTGGAGGCGTGGTCTCGCCGCTTGGCGGACCCGTCGGCTGGCATCTGTACCGTCGAGGCGGTCCGCCCGGTTCTCGCGGACTGGGTGGGCCGCGACCGCGGATGCCTCACCTTCCGGCTGACGCAGATGTTGACCGGCCATGGGTGTTTTGGCCGGTACCTCTTCAAGATAGCCGGAAGGGAACCGACGGCGCAGTGCCACCACTGCGCGGACCGCGACGAGGAAGACACAGCGGAACATACATTGGCGCGTTGCTCTGGATTCGATGAGCAACGCGCCGCCCTCGTCGCGGTCATAGGAGAGGACCTCTCGCTGCCGCGCGTCGTGGCTACGATGCTCGGCAGCGATGCGTCCTGGAAGGCGATGCTCGACTTCTGCGAGTCCACCATCTCGCAGAAGGAGGCGGCGGAGCGAGAGAGGGAGAGCTCTTCCCTTTCCGCACCGATCCGTCGCCGTCGAGCCGGGGGCCGGAGGCGGGAATACGCCCGTACGTCCCGGCCCCTGTAGGTGGCGGCCTCCCCCCGGTGAAGGTCAAGGGGCGACCTGAGGGGGTGAGGCCGCGCGGCGCGCTACCAGCACTCTAGCGCGCTGCCGTGGAGTGAATAGAGCGACCGGTCGACGGTGTATCGCGTCCCGACCCGGCAGGCTGGTTCTGGTCCAGCGGGGTATTCCGGGACACCAGCGGCACCGTCTGGGCGGCCCGACGGGCTGCCGTACCGAGACGGCCGACGTTTCAGGGCCTTCGATTCGCCTCGAAGGCTCCGTCGGCTGGGCGTCCTTGGGGTGAGCCGCGCCGTCTGGTTGTAGTGTTGACCGCGGTAGCCCCCCTACCTCATCCGGGTTCTGACCTCGGAGGGGATCGGACGTCGGGTGTAAGAGTGCAGGGGAGTCGTTTAGTGGGTGGGCTCTAAAATCCTTGGGCCCGCGGTCTGCTCACAACACCATGCAGATCGTTGAGTCTCACATACCCCGCGCGCCCCTTTTGCGCGGGGACCTCGTAGGAGGTTCGGCCCTCTACCCGAAAAAAAAAAAAAAAAAAAAAAAAAAAAAAAAAAAAAAAAAAAAAAAAAAGGTATTGTGTCGTCCATAGACAACATTCGATTCAGCAGAATATACTTTATGTATTCTTATTATGTATATTTTATTGATATTATTTTATTAGTTATTATATTATTTATCTATTTATTTTTTTGAGATTACATATTATATTGATTCATTATGATTCTCCTCCTCCTTGCGTCGGTTTCCTCATTACTGAGGGTCGTGGTCATGGCCTTGAAACAGTTTGTTTTTTATAATGCACCGCCATCTGTTCCTATCTGCAGCTGAGTGCAGAGCATCGTGCACTGTGGTATCAAGGGCTGCACGAATCTGGTCCATCCAACGCGTCGGGTTCCTGCCTCTTGGTCGCTTGCCCTCGACCTATGATTATTATGTATTTAATCATGATTATTTCGCTTATAGGACTGTTTAAACGCCATCGGTAAACACTTCCATCCAGAGTGCTTCAACTGCGTTTATTGCGGAAAGTTGTTCGGAAACAACCCGTTCTTCTTAGAAGACGGACTGCCATACTGCGAAGCAGGTAATTTATCAACTACCTTATTGAATTTCATCATTTTAGTGCACAATGATACCATTGAGCTATTCCTTGTATTAAGTACGGGTGTGAACACCGGCGAGTCGCATCATTCGATACGAGTACACCGGGCATCCTATCCTTTAGGATACGGCGACTTTAAATACATATTTATGTAGGATTGGCAAGAATGGAACGTATGAAAAGAGTGTGAAACGGAGCGTTAAGGTGTGAATTAGAGAAAACGGTAAGAAAGGGAAAAGAGAATAACAGAGAAAAGGAAGATGGTGAAGACGGTTAAGGCGTAAAAAAGGTGTTAGATAATTTTTTTATTCTGTATATTTTTCAATGATTTGCCTAACAGCATGGATATGATCAAGTACTGAGTAGTTTCTTCTAAAACCTGCTTGTTCTATTGGCTGTTGCTCGTCGAGTTTGCCCTCCATTCGCTTGAGCAAGATCTTTGCAAATATTTTGTACAGGTTGGATATTAAACTTATGGGTCGGTAGTTTCCAATATCGTACTGATCACCTTTTTTGTACAGAAGGATTATATTGGATTTAGTCCATTGCTGGGGAATCGTTTCTGTATTGATGATATCGTTGAAGATTTCTTTGAGAATAGGTGTTATTGTTTGTTTCGCTTGTTTTAGTACTTCGTTACTTATTCTGTCGGGTCCTGGAGCTTTATTGTCTCTTTGAGTTTCTATAGCGAATTCTATTTCATCCTGTATGATGCTGGGCACGGATGAGATTTCCAACAACTCTATTTCTTTTTCCTCTATGTTGTTTTCATATAATTTCTTGTAGTAAGATCTAGCAATTCCTAATATTCCTTGCCTTCGATTTTCCTTCAAGCTATTACTATCTTTCATCTGTACGATCCAGTCCTTTTTGTTTGATAATTCCTTATGTGCCTTTTTTATACCTCCTGTTTGTAAAATGTGTCTCTCTATTGTTTCCATTCTTTTTTGAGTTCTATCTTTTCTAATACTTTCTTTAATTTCTTTGCTGAGTTTTGCTATTTGCTTTCGATTATCGTTCCTATTTTTTTCTTTAATTAAGTTAGCTCTTTGTTTGAGAAGGTTGATTGTTTTGGTAGTCATCCACTTGTTAGATAGGTCTTTGTTATTAGTCCCTTGTTGAATAGCTGCTTTGATTGCTCCTTCTAACCAGTCGTATTTTTCTTGCACCTCCATGTTTGTTGTCTCTTTTTTGTAATCTATAAGTTTTGTCATTACAGAGTTGGCTATTTGGGATATTTGGTATTTGGTAGGTTTTGTGTTCATCATATTGTTTCTTGGTCTTGAGTTTTTTGGCGGGGTTGTCGTTAGTTCTGCTCGAATAATTCGATGGTTTGTATTGAAGTTGAAATTGCTTATAACTTTCATGTTAGAGAAGTATCTACTTTTATTAGACATTATAAAATCTATTTGGTTTTTTGTTTTCCCGTCTGATGATGACCAGGTCCACATCTTACTTTCTTTCTTCTTGAACACTGTGTTTAAGATTCTCAAGCCATTCTCCTGTGCAAAGTTTACAAGTCTTTCTCCGTTTCTGCTTCTGGCCTTTTTTCCATACACAAATGGTCCCAAGACTGTGTCTTCTTCTGGTTGTCGTTCTCCAATTTGGCCATTGAAGTCTCCTATCACAACAAGGTTTTTGTAAGCATAGTCTTGGATTGTTTTATTTAGGTCTAGGTAGAATGACTCTATTGATACTGTATCGGATTGTTCCGTGGGTGAGTATACTTGTATGATGGTCCATGGATCTTTGTACCCAGGTAGCTTAAGATTCATCAGTGCTATGCGTTCTGATACTCCTATAAAGCTCTCAACATAGTTTGTGAGGTATTTTTTTATAATAAAACCAACTCCATACTGACCTGGGGTCGTTCCTATATGATATAGAAGGAAGTCTGGATGGGAAATAATTCTTTCTCCCATTCGCCTTACCTCACTCAGGCCGACTATGTCCCATTTAATCTGTTTCAACGCATATACTAGTTCTGTAAGGCTTTCATCGTTTTTCAGTGTAAGTACATTGAGGGATGCAATATAAATTTTTGATTTCGTGTAGCTGTTTTCGCAATTGATTTCTTGTGTTATTGGGGGGTGTGGTTCCTATCCCCCACCAATCGGCTTGGGGTAGATCTAATATTTGGGGTTGCAGTATCTAATTTTTGTTTTATTGTTAGAGGGTGATGGTCTAATCCTCCCTCGGTGACCAGCCGTCTTGGGAGTATTTGATTTTGTTGTTTTAGCTGTGACATATTTAGTTGTAGTTCAAATAAATGTTGACTTGGATTGTTTGTTGTTGTCGGTTGTAATCCTCCGGTTCTTGATGGAGTATTAGTTTTTGTTTGTGTTTTTTTCTGAAAAGGAGTGTGATCTCTGTCGTAAGTATTGAAAAGCATCTATCTTGTGCATCTTCGTATTTGTTGCAATTGGGTTGCCAGGACTTGGAGTTTCAGATCTTTTCCTTTTTTCTGTGTCTTTTTTGCTGTCGCCGGAATTTTTATTTTTATTTCCTTTCTTGGCTAGAAGTACTTCCTTTGGTAGATCATGCGTGATGTATATGTCAGCTTTCAATTTCTTTTTATTTTTCAAAATCTGGATTTTCTTCTGTAGGCTCGTGGTAGCAAGCAAAATTGGTCTAGTTTTGCCATCTCTGGATCCTTTTTTCCCTAGTCTCTGAAGTAAGTTAATATCTTCTGTTTTAATTTCCACTTCGATTCCGCGCAATGTTGATTTTACAAGGTTACTTAGATCTTCGAATTTTTCATCATTCTCTTCAGGTAAGCCATGAATTAATATATTGTTTTTCCTGGTAATAGACGCGAGGGTAAGAATCTTTTTGTTTAATGTCTCAACTTCCTGCTTCAGTTTTTCGTTCTCCTCTATGATCGGTTTTATTTTTTCGTCGACTTGGTGTAATATGGCTGCAGTTATATTTTCCGTAATTGTAGCAGTTTGCAAGTTCAATTGTTCCGTCATTTTAGATAAAAGCAGTGACATCTCGGGTGACAACGACATTTTTATGTGAAACGAAACGTAAAGTTGAGCGGAATTTGAAAGTAGTTTCTGAACGTAAAGTTTTTTTTTTTTTTTTTTCTTTTTTAAAATTGGTATCGCTGTTGCGGGTAGCAGCACAATTTATCGCTTTGACAGATCTCGAACAATGTTAACTAGATTTTGAGTACAGGATTTATCACTTTTTAAATGTGTTTTTAAGTTCACTATGATTCATAACGATGAACACACGTTCCATAAATATTTGGTGTTGCACTATTGAAAGGTGGGCTTATTATTTCTCACTGATTTTCACTTGTTTATCGGGAGTGTTTAGCAAACGTCTAGCGTACAAGACAACCGGCTTAGAATATCCTTATTACTATGGCTTATTACTATGGTTATTTATATACTATGGCTTTAAAAATATGTTTGAAAAAATTTGTCACGACATCTACGGCACCGGAGAATCTGACAATTGATACGCGTCATTTTTCAGATTGGAATGAGCTCTTTACAACAAAATGTTTCGCTTGCGGATTCCCCGTGGAGGCGGGCGACAGGTGGGTCGAGGCGCTCAACAATAACTACCACAGTCAGTGCTTCAACTGCACGGTGCGTATGATGAGTTCCCTACTAAATACACATAACACAACACACCCACACACAACACACCCACATACAACACACTCACACACACGTACTACCCGTGCGCGATAAGTTGAGATTCGCCTGGGATACAACCCTCCGCCCGCTACTCCTGTAACTTCCCCTCAAGCTCCCGTGTTGTACTGTAGGCAACGCCATTTTTTTTAACATCTTAGTCTCGTACTGGCTTACGTCACGCAACGACGATTTTATAATCTTTTTTGATACGGTTTCGTTAATAGTTATTAGAGTTACTGCTATATTTTATTGTTATTTTTTGTTATAAGTTTATTGTTATAATGAAGCGTAAAACTTTTGAGATCTGATAAAAAATATTTATGACTCAGTTTACACGCTTGTAATAGCTCAAGTATACCTAATAAATATAAGGCAGCGTTGATCCGAGTACAATACTCTCTACATTAAAAAAAATAGCAGAGACGAAGTCGCGGATGGAAACTTGTTGTGATATTTTTTGTGCACAGTACAACCATGCGTCTGTGGCGTCACCGCCCCCAGGTCTCAACTTATTGCACACGGATAGTATACATAAACACACACATAGACAAGAATGGTAGTAGGAAGCGTGACTTTCTGCCCACGCACTTTGGTAACACAGTCCTTCTGCCGTGAAAAAACTCCTCTTTGAGGGGAGAATTGAGATTTCAACCTCATATAATCAAGTAGACTCTATGGTCACTTATGAACGCGTAACAACAGGTAAACAGTGAGCCCATCTGCCTCTCTACCGCTGTATAAAAGAAGTGCTAATTTTCCTAGCGTAATAAAATAGTCAAAACTATCTAAGCCTTTATGAATTTCACATTCGATTTTATAACCAATTAATGAACGACTGACCCCAAATTCAGACCTACCCAAGAAATTAACTCTCTATATATACACATATCTATAGATTTCTACATAACTTTCTGTATATCTCTTACATGTACAGCATACATCAAAATTTTATTCATTCAATTATTATTTTAGTCACACACTTTTATGTTACCGTACTCATCCAATGTTAGTTACAGATACACAAACCTCCGTAACTGGGTTTTGAAAACAAGCTCGTCATACGCTCCCATAGTATTTGTTCATTATCCTTAAATTAACAAACCATAGCGTGTGCGTCCCACAGAGTGTTACAGTTGTAATCATTAAACTTGTATTTGACAGATAGATTATACTCTAATATGACATATTGTATATATTAGACTTCCTAAAGTTCAGGAAGTTGTGTGGTAGATGATTTTTCTTTTTGTTAAATGCTTTTAGAAAAAAAAAACGCTTTGTTGAATTAAAGTGTTTATGTAGTTTTGGCTATGTCATGTTAAAAATGCGCATTATCAGTTGAACATATAAAATTTGTGTTTATTTTTTTTTTCTCCCTACCTAATCGTTGATAGATAGGAATCTAATGAAGGTTCTAAAACTGTATTTAGATGTGTGGATTCAGTTTTTGTTACATTTACAAATTCTCAATTTAAAATTTTCGTTAGTCTTTGGCGATGTCATAATGACGGTAATTATAAAAAAAACACGATTTTTCAGTTGTCTGTTTAAAAACGAAGGATATATTGAGATAGATTAGCGTTCATTAGTATATTAACTTTTGAAATGTGAATAACAAACTATGTATACTCAATGAATGAAGTTGTTCAGAATCTATTTACAGTAAAAACGCCCATATATATAACTTTTCAGTCCTACAAAAACGTAATTACTCCGTCTTTTCGACCAAGACCAAAAGCGTTTTGTAAAATGTGTGCATGTACCAGCTTGTAAATTGTGATAAAATAATTACTTCAAAAACGACTTCTTCTCGAAGGAACTAAACGACGTTAATGTTTTATTTACAGGTGTGTAAAAAGAACCTCGAAGGACAGAGCTTCTTCGCCAAGGGAGGTCGGCCTTTCTGTAAAACACACGCCCGTTAAAAGTCCAATAAAAATAATCTACAACTCGGACACTGTTTACTCGACTACTACTTTTCGTCCGGTTTCGCCGTTGCCGATCACGCCGCCGGCGGTCGGTACGCCGTCGCCACAGAGAACTAGGAAGTTGGAAACACCCCTCCACTTCGATGGAGGACTGTTTTCCGACATAAGAAGTACAGACGGAAAGTTACTTAGCAAAGTAACGGTCGATAGGGTGCAGCGTTCCACACACCATGACGTCATCGACTCCCCGAGTACTGTTGAGGTGCACGACAAAAATTACGTCGACGATATAATAAAATCCGAAACTATAATAAATCAAGACATAATAACGGTCAAATTCACTCCGGTCCCACCGGAATTCGATTCCCAAATGATAAGTCCGCAACTGGCCAAACGGTCCAAAACACCAATTCAATATCTCAAGGATGACTTTGTTGATTTGCAAAGTTACAAAATTGTGAATTCTTTATGTAAAGAAAAACTATTAGAAGCTAATGCTTTACGGACACAATCTGCACAAGATTTGATCACATTAGAACCAACTGAAGTCGAAAGTAGTACTCTAGCCAAGTTTGTAAGGTCTGTGAGTCAACAAAAGCAAATTAGCTGCAGTGACAGTGATCCAATGGGCCAAGAAATTAATTCGATACCAATTAAAATGGAGTCGGATTCTTTAACAAGTTTAGTTGAGAAATCGATCAAAACTGGAACTGTGAGTGAAAATCGAGAGCTCGATCACTTTTTGAATACGGACTTGTCAAAAATCGAGAGGAGCCTTAGTCCTTTGCCAAATTTCTCGATCACGGAACGTTTGACAAAAATTAACAGTTACTTGCAGGAGAGCCTTGACGTCTGCAGTGGTAACGATAGCAATAATCGGTGCACTCCGTCCATTATACACGATAATGTGGAAACGAAACATGAATACTTTAGTGAGGCATTTGATTGCGTAAATGTGCAGCAGAATATTCCTGCAAATAGTGTTTTGGACAGTTCTCAAACGGAAGCAAATTCTGTTGATTCTCAGAACAATCGATCACTTACCGCACGCGAGAATTCTGAATATACAGACCCTAAGAAAAGTAAGTCCACATTAAACAGTGTCCGCCGGGGACGCCCTTCGATTTTGAACGCTATATCAAACATGCCGATACATTATCACGCAGCGATTTTGTGTATTTTCTTAATTGTATATAACCTTATATACCAATATATTAAATTAAATTGTCCAGGTAATAAAATATAATATAGGTTTTAAGATTGTTCAACGGAATTGTATGCGTTAAACTAGTCATTGCAAAACTATTCATACGTGTTATATCTATTAGCAAATGTATTAATTTTAGATCAGGATGTAAATAGTCACATAACAGCTCCCGCGTTATAATTTAACTAAATTTATCTAAAATTAACATTATGGCGCTTTTCTCACAATTGTGACGATTGACAATCCCTTCATATAAGCTTTGTAAACAGCTTCGGAATGTTTAAAAAATATATACTAACTTTAACATCTGTAAGTTTATTACATTTTTTTTACAATTCATAATTTATTTATTGGTGCACCAATCTCATTTTGAAATTCATATTATCATCAATGGAATTGTTCTATCGAAATTTATGGCTACGATGCCTACTTGTAACGAATTTTAAGAATTAAATTAAATTTATCAAACAACTGTTGTCCGACAGTTACTGTCCTAGAGTACCTAATCCTAAGTACATTATATACTTTTTATATGAATTTAGATATACAAACTTTACAGCATTATCTATCACATTTTATGATTATGTGAGCTTAATAAAGTATTTAATTTTATAATTAATCTTTTATTTAATGGTCACATTCATAGGAACAAATTCAAATAAACTGCCATCGCGTAATCCTGCGAAAACAAAGGAAATAAATAAATAAAGAAACTAATTCTAAACGAAGACTAGAGCTCAAATGATTTTTTTTTACGCGACATACAATTTTCTCTGTTGATACTATCTTTCCGAGATACCTCAATCCTTCATTTGCGTAGGCTTTGTGAAAGGGAGTGAAGCCCGTCGGGTCCCGTATAAAATACAATCATAATAGTGTACAAACTCATCATTCCCGATCCTGCGGACAGAATGGAAAGCAGTCGACGTCGCCCAAAACACGTCATCTCGGATCCTCCCGATCCACTAACGGTGCTTCTAGGTACTTCAAAGACCGGTCACCGTCCTCGTCGAACCCGTCGCTCGCGACGAAGGGCTCGACGAGTGAATTAACTCTCAGACACAGCGCACTGAGTTTCTCGCCGGATCTTCTCAGTGGGTCGCGTTTCCGATCCGGTGGTAGATTCTGCGAAGCACGGCTCTTGCTAGGGTTCGTGTTAGCATCGTCGTCAGGTTTGAGCCCCGTGAGCTCACCTACTAGTTACGGTTACGTTGGAATAGCCACTCCAGGTTACCAGCTTAGGTAGGAAAAAAAAAAAATTAGTACAAACTTAGAATTCCAAATAATTATAGTCGAATTTCGACTACTGCGGGACCACTAGTTTAATATAATTTACAACAGTAGTCGTGTTGTTATGGGTTCGGGTAACTAGCATTGATGTTCAGGGACCAGCATTTAAAAAAAAAAACAGGCTTCCTGCGATGAAGGAAACTACTTATTAAATGAAATGCGAACAACGTGAAATTTAAATTAAACGAAAAACTAAACCTTTATTATAATAAGGTTTATTCATCTCAAAGACACATCTTATGATGAGCCAGTAAAAAAAACCATGTTCTACACATTGTAGTACGCCAGTACCAAACATTTTATTGAAAAACTAAAAACTAAAACTATCCGGAACGAATTTTTTCGATATTGTAACAAGAGTTTTGAATTGTTTGGAGCAGGCGTGCTCTTTATGAGGTTGCCCTCCCGTTACCACTGCCAGTATTTCGTCTCCAATTAGGTGCGGCAGCTCCATTCCCGCCATCAAAATCTTTGGCTAGGCCATACCGTGGGCCTCGAAGGGTGGGATCTAAGCGTCAGAACGCGTTTTTACTCAGTCAACTCTACTCCATAATCTGTAAGCGACGTAAATTGTCCCTTCATAATAAAGATGACATTTTACAAAACTTTCACACGTTACGTTCAGTCATGATGTAAGTGCAGAGAGTAAGATGTAAGAGATTTAAGTGCAGGGTGGCCCCTGCACTTAAACTCTCTCCAGGTCATCCAATCCTGAGTCTGCAGGATAGCCATCGGAGTACCGTGACACGTGAAGAATGTCGACCTTCAGCATGATTTAAATTTAGAACCGATACGTAAGTATCTCAAGGTAGCGTCAGAACGCTACTTCGACAAAGCGGCGCGACACGATAATCCTCATAGTACAGCCATCCAACCCAGGAGACGGGGCAACGCAGAGCCGCCGTCGCCCGAAACATGTCTTGTCGGATCAAACACCGGTCCCTGTTCTCGTTGAACTCGTCGATAAGGACGAAGAGTTGGACGAACGAACTAACCCATAGACACAGCCCACTGAGTTTCTTGGTGGTAGATTCTGCGAAGCACTGCTCTTGCTAGGGCTAGTTAGTGTTTGCAAATTCACTCAGGTTGAGCTCGTGAGCTCACCTACCCGTCCGAACGTAGTTGGAATAGTTCCCTAGGCTTTTTTTTATTGCTTAGATGGATGGACGAGCTCACAGCCTACCTGGTGTTAAGTGGTTACTGGAGCCCATAGACATCTATAACGTAAATGCGCCACCCACCTCGAGATATAAGTTCTAAGGTCTCTCAGTATAGTTACAACGGCTACCTCACCCTTCGAACCGAAACGCATTACTGCTTCACGGCAGATATAGGTGGGTGGTGGTACCTACCCGTACGGTCTCGCCACCAGTAATTACGCAAATTATAATTTTTCGGATTTGATTTTTATTACACGATGTTATTCCTTCACCGTGGAAGTCAATCGTGAACATTTGTTGAGTACGTATTTCATTAGAAAAATTGGTACCCCAAGAGGTCCTACCTCCAGTGAGCTATCAGCAAATAGGCAGGGAAAAAAGCAGGACGAGACAACTATTATGTCTTGCAATGAAATTTCACCCACATGAAATACCGTTATGGAACCGAATAAAAATAATACACTTAAATTTCTAAGGTTCAAACAAAATTCAGTTATGCAATTTCTTACCCATTCCGACAGGAGCCCTCTTCTTCGATATAGCGAAGGCGTTCGACAAAGTCTGGCACAACGGTTTGATATACAAACTGTATAACATGGGAGTGCCAGACAGGCTCGTGCTCATCATACGAGACTACTTGTCGAACCGTTCGTTCCGATATCGAGTCGAGGGAACGCGTTCCCGGCCCCGTCACGTCTCAGCCGGAGTCCCGCAAGGCTCCGCCCTCTCCCCGTTACTATTCAGTTTGTATATCAACGATATACCCCGGTCTCCGGAGACCCATCTGGCGCTCTTCGCCGATGACACCGCCATCTACTACTCGTGTAGGAAGAAGGCGTTGCTTCATCGACGACTTCAGACCGCAGCTACCACCATGGGACAGTGGTTCCGGAAGTGGCGCATCGACATTAACCCCACGAAAAGCACAGCGGTGCTCTTCAAAAGGGGTCGCCCTCCGAACACCACGCTGAGCACCCCTCTCCCGACTAGGCGCGCCAACACCCCCGCCCCCGCCGTTCGCCCAATCACGATGTTCGACCAGCCCATACCGTGGGCCCCGAAGGTCAAATATTTAGGCGTCACCCTCGACAGTAGGATGACATTCCGCCCCCACATCAAGACGGTACGCGACCGTGCCGCCTTCATCCTAGGACGTCTCTACCCGATGATATGTAGGCGAAGTAAAATGTCCCTTAGAAATAAGGTGACACTCTACAAAACTTGCATACGCCCCGTCATGACCTATGCAAGTGTAGTGTTCGCTCACGCGGCCCGCATACACTTAAAATCCTTTCAAATCATTCAATCCCGTTTTTGCAGGATAGCCGTCGGAGCCCCGTGGTTCGTCAGGAACGTCGACCTCCATGACGACCTGGACTTAGAGTCCATCAGTAAGTATCTTCAGTCGGCGTCCATGCGCCACTTCGATAAAGCGGCACGACACGAGAACCCTCTCATCGTGGCCGCCGGTAACTACATTCCCGATCCTGCGGAAAGAATGGAAAGCAGTCGACGTCGCCCAAAACACGTCATCTCGGATCCTCCCGATCCACTAACGGTGCTTTTAGGTACTTCAAGCACCGGTCACCGTTCTCGTCGAACCCGTCGCTTGCGACGAAGGGCTCGACGAGTAAATTAACTCTCAGACACAGCCCACTGAGTTTCTCGCCGGATCTTCTCAGTGGGTCGCGTTTCCGATCCGGTGGTAGATTCTGCGAAGCACGACTCTTGCTAGGGTTCGTGTTAGCAACATCGTCAGGTTTGAGCCCCGTGAGCTCACCTACTAAAGTTAGGGTTACGCTGAAATAGCCGCTAGGGCTATCAGCTTAGGTAGGAAAAAAAAAAAAAAAAAGCAATTTCAGAATATAAAAAATAATCTTAAGAATCCACTCTTACAAAATTATCCAACCACTAAAACAAGCTAGGAACTAGACAAACAAAAGTTTATTTACATAATTTTCTATAATAAGATACAATTTTTTACATTAGACAACTAAGTCTTGCAAGTTATTATTTATTGTATATTCAGGTACTGGAATCGTCATGTTCCTTCTTGTTAAATATAAATGATCCAATTCTGAAAACAATGATGTTATGTAAGTTCTTCGTAATAATTTATGGCTTTATCATTTTTAAAACACGGAAACATTTATTTATATTGTTAATAACAAATCTAACGTTCTCGATAGCGTAAAAGATAACTCAAGTTTGTATGGAGTTGGAACGTTTGCCTACGTTTGTCGCTAGGGACGCTGATCCAACTGCATACAAATTTGAGTTAACTTTTACGCTATCGAAAAAGTTTAAAGCCTAAGCACACTGGTCGTAGAGGTCGAAACCGACTTGTCGCTTCGCCGAATTCAAGACAGTGGCGCCAGAGAAAGCAATTTTTGGCCTGGCACTGTAACGGCACAGCTGCGACACGGCTCTGTATTCAATTTTGGCTACCGCTAGCTGCCGCTGTTGGCGGTACTTGACCTTATGAAACATATTATACGACATACGATTTAAGGATCAAATTCAAATGACAAGCTAATCGCTGGTTTGGAACGGTGCCGTTGCCGTGCTTGCATAGTGTGCCGTGACCCTTAATGTTTCGTTGCGTGTGCCGTAACTGACCAGGGCCTTAATAAGACGACATGAAAACTGCTTTACACGTTTTGCTATAGAAGGTTGCATTCATATATTCGTTCGCTCGGTCTTCCGTAAGTCGAGGTCAAAAGGGCCCCTTTAAGGGGTCAAGAGCCCGACTGGACTGAGCAAATAGTCTTCTCCTCATCTCGGCTCGGAATCAGCGACATATGGTCCTGCCCGTAAAAGTTAGAAAGCTAACATATGTCGTATCGTATTCAGAAGCTCATTTCGATGCCTCCAATGAACACTACTCTAACTTAAAATTTTGAAATTTTCGTTTTTCACACAAATCGCTTCACTATTTTAAAAGTATTACAAATTCATTATTGATGGGGTTCGAAGCAAGAGTAAATCAGCTAGTTACACAAGAAAAAACCATAAATATATCTGCAATAATAAAGATTTTATCAACTTTTTTCGTTTAAACGCTCCTCCTGTAAACCTACGAATTTGGAGTTAGAGTAGTGTTCATTGAACGCATTGATTTAATCCACTGAAGTGCAAGTATCTACTGAGTAAGTTGCGCTCCGTTTATTTCTACCTCAGTAGTAAAGTGTGGCGTCTTGGGTTACCCTATCGCCAGAGTTTACGAGGATAGTTTCAATTGTCTTAATAGTCTGAAGGCTAGAACTACTACTAGGATGCACCAAAATTTCAGTACAGCTTATTGAGTCTGAACTGGACTTTCAGAGTCGTAATGTTAAGAACGCACAGTTATGAATATTATTTATTTATTACTCAATTAGGACTTAATGCCTAAGGTATTCTCTACTGCTCAACTGAACGTGGTGTAGAGTTCCGTTCTAGATGCATTCCTGTTTCATAAAAAAACATACGTAATAATATTAAAATATTGTAGTAAGATTATGTCAAAATTAAAAGAGTATACTTATGAGTATACTTTAGCTATTCAAAATCAGTAAATATTTAAAGACATTTAAATGATTTGATTTAAACAGAAAATAAATACCTTTTCCAATCGAGACACAATCCCATGAATGTGAAGGTGAGGAATCCATGCCATAAAAAAGTAACTGTAGGGATTGGCTCTTTCTTATGACCAAAATTTTTAAAAGTCCTAATGTTGTTTAGTTGTAGTATTCTTGACGGATGCCACAGTTTCATGATCAGCTAACTTAACTTGATTGATTGTTTGTAACAATTAATTGCAAATTAGTCTTTATGCAAAGTATTGCCCTGCAAATTAGTCATATTATTATACTTTGGTGACTGAGTTGAACTGTTATTCGACAAGTAAATGGGAGAGTGGTGTTAAAAACAGAAGAAACTATGCAGAAATAGGGGACCCAAATTCAAGGGGTTTAGGGTCAACCTACTTTTTCAGAGTACCACTGGGATAAATATGAACCAACTGGTTTTTTTGCCAGAAAATTGATATAAAGGTCTACTAAATCATCTAGATTGTACATGTGTACCTATTTACTTCTAAATTCAAATGTTATTTTTACTTTTAGAAAAAGATAACACCTAATATTTTACTATGACTTAGGTAAAAAAGGGCATATCTATCTCTCTATTCATTTAAACATAAGCAGTCTTAATCAGATTTTCGTAATGGTACGGCTACACGTTTCATGCAATGATAAATTGTAAAAAATATTTTACATGAAAATTCACAAGCGAACAAAGTGACTTATTGAAATTTGGACAAGACAAGATAAGGTCAGTTAGTAGACTATATTATATTAATATTATACTGTAGGGTGTACTTTAATATATAACACACATTAATTAAATTTTGCTAATTTTAGATTCATAATTTGGTAATTCATTTGAAATTATTTGTAGCGTAGTATTATTTAGTAGCTTTAAATTAACAAGATTAAGCTATTTATATTGGCAAGAATTGTATCGATATACCTGCAGTATTTCGTAAGATGATATTTTAAAAATTTTTTTTTTTTGTTTAGTTAAGCAAATTAAGTTCAGGGTCTAGGTAAGTATTACGCGTTGTACCAAATATTTAGTGTATTATGAATTATGATATTATCTATGCGTTGTACAATAGCACAGGTTAATATATTAGTTACTACATAGCAATAGTATTCATACTATTATAACAATAGCATCATAAATAATACACTTAATAGTCGTCTTGAAAAATAGTATTATTATGTATCGTACCTATGTACTTTAATTGTGTTTTTTTCACCTATGGATTTTTTACACCTGTCACCTATTTTAAATCTGTCACTTTTTTGGCACTGCCAGTTTGTTGTCAGATTTTTCTTGAAGATTGTACTGGAACGGCAAAGGTGTCACACCTACGGCCTAATCTTTTATAGTAACATAAGTTTTAATATGAAAAATGATAATATGAAGTGTGTAACGGACGTGACGTCAGCTGTCATGCCCTGCCGCCAGCCAAGCCGCCAAGCCATATTAACACGCCCCCTTCCGCCACAGCCACCGCCACCGCCGCACAGTGGGTCGATACTGTGATTTTAGTGACTTAGGGACCAACTTTGTTTTTTTATAAAAATTTTTATGTAGATAGATAGAGCTCGTTAATCTCAATAATAATTGTTTTGGGCAAAAATTACAAAAACTTTATAGTTTGGTCAGAAAAATGTGTTTTGTGATTTTTTTGTATGGAGCGGGTCACATTAAATTAAATTCCTGCTAAGTACCGCGAGGTCCCGCTTTGAAACTTTATTTTCCTTATACCTTGTCTAGTCTACTATCATTTGATGCTATGAACATGTGCATAAAGTTGCAACTCTGCCAAATAAATGGATCGAAAAAAATTAATAAATACATAGAATAAAAACCATTATATATTTTTTCGTAAGTGCTTTTAAGTTAAATTTGATATGGATTAGTAAGTAAAAGCACGTAATGATACCCATAATTACATAATACCTAACAACAATACATTTAGTAGGACTCTAATTAAGCAATCTCTCTAATTATTAAGATAGTTAACATTATTTAATGAGGATAATTAGTTAAGTAGCCATTACTGGGTAGTAGAAAATATAGTAAACATTTGTTTATCTCTGGAAGTATAAAGTGATCATGTTTATTATATACTAACTAGTGTTCGTTTATTCGTACTACTACTAACATCTCGTGATTGTCGTTGTGATCTTGCTGTTTCCGTTATAATTGATAATTTTGTTAACAATTTAGGATTATTTATGATTTTAAGAGAGCAACTACAGTCGCTGTCTGATAATAAAAAACTCTTTCAATTCCTACAAAATCAAATAAACGTGACCGAAAAGAAAAATGTTGAGCTCCAAAAATTCAGTACGCAATTTTGTTCAAATATAAGTGCAATATGGAAACGAAGTAGTCGCATGTTAGCACAGTTTATAAGAAAAAAATGTGATTGGTTAGAATGTGCAATAAACTGGCCCGAAGGAATGATACCTGAAGCTATCAACACTGCACATGAAAGGCTCGAGATTTCTAATACTGAAGATGTTGAAAATGTACCACCCTCAAATATACTACAGAAGCCTCGACATCTATTTTTGCACCTCGAAAACCTTTTGAAGAATTGGGATCCAGGCAAAAACGAAGACGCACTGAACAAATTTACCAATCGCTTTCGTTATCCCCGGATGAAATGAAAGCTACTACAATTACTAGTTTGAGAAACACTAGAAATGAAGATGTAGGAGAAATAATGAACCACTTGTCAAATCACCCCGAAGATCTAGAAAAAGTTAATGAGTATTTAATTACAAGTAAAGTGAAAAGTAGTACATATTCTCCCGATAAGGCAATATTAGTTTCACTTAAATTAAGTGGCAGTATATAAACCTAAGAGAAGCAGCAAGTGAAAATGGGTCTGATTTATACCCTTCTTAATATAAAATTAAGCAAGAAAAGACCAAATGTTATCCAGGGAAAGACGAGGTAATTATTACTGAAGAAGGAGCTACTATTAAAATGCAAGCATTACTAAACTTGGCGCTATATAGGCTTTTAGATGTGATTACTTCGGATTTGGACTCTGCAAGAGAGCTACTGCTTATAAGCAAATAGGCTTTGATAGAGCCCCAGGTCAAAGTAATTATAAACAAAAAACTGAAACAGAGTTTGATGATTCATCTATTTTCATGGTCAGTCTAGTTCCTATAAGGCTTCAGAAATTTGATGGAACAATTGTTTGGGAAAACGACCTCATCAACTTTTTATTGCCGTCCAATAATATTTAAATTTACAAAAGAAACGCAGTCAACAGTGACAATTATAAAAGCTAGCATAACAGAAGAAATAGAAAGATTTCAGCCATCAAAAATCAAACAAGTTGAAGTTAAGCATCAATTGCACATGATGATGATAGACGGCAAAATAACCTCATATTTTTCAGAAACATTTTCTGCTGTCTGTGATATTTGCAAAGCAAAACCGTCAGAGTTTTTTGAAGTGACTTGCTTATCAAAGAGAAAATAATGAAGAAATATTCCAGTATGGAATGCCATCTTTATATGCCTGGATAAGATGCATGGAGTGCTTACTTCATATCGGTAAATATAATTTTATTACTTCACAATTTTTTCATCGTATGTAGTTTCCTGTGAGATTATTTTTTATATGACACTTTTTTGTTTGCGTCTTATCGTTTGGACTTCAAGAAATGGGGTTGCAAGGGGGGATGACAAAGAAAAAATATCAATCAGAAAGAGCGCTATACAGCAAGCGTTTAAAAAGGAATGCGGTTTACTTATAGATGTTGTCAAGCAAGGAGTAGGAACAACCAATGATGGCAATACTGCCAGAAGATTTTTCAGGGATGCAGAAGAAACAGCCCGCATAACAGGAATACGTAAAGATTTAATAGAGAGGCTTCACGTGATTCTTCACTCTGTTGCATCTGGAGAGCAGGTTTCCAATTTTTCGGAATTTTTTAGATATACTGCAGAATTGTATGTTAATGTATATCCCTGGTATTATATATGCCTTCCAGTATCCATAAATTGTTGGCACATGGCAGTGATATATAATAATGAAGAACTTTGGTGCCATTCGTATAGGTAAACTCTCGGAAGAGGCAGCGGAAGCTCGCAATAAAGATTTTCGGAAATATACAGAGAGATGTTATTCAAGAATGAGAAGTAGAACGTCCACTAATGAGGATATTTTACACAATCTTCTTTCGTCTTCTGACCCAAAGATCGAAAGCTGAAACAAAATATATAATATTTAGAGAGATTGCATAATTAGAGACCTACTAAATGTATTGTTGTTAGGTATTATGTAATTATGGGTATCATTACGTGCTTTTACTTACTAATCCATATCAAATTTAACTTAAAAGCACTTACGAAAAAAAAAAAGGTTTTTATTCTATGTATTTATTAATTTTTTTCGATCCATTTATTTGGCAGAGTTGCAACTTTATGCACATGTTCATAGCATCAAATGATAGTAGACTAGACAAGGTATAAGGAAAATAAAGTTTCAAAGCGGGACCTCGCGGTACTTAGCAGGAATTTAATTTAATGTGACCCGTTCCATACAAAAAAATCACAAAACACATTTTTCTGACCAAACTATAAAGTTTTTGTAATTTTTGCCCAAAACGATTATTATTGAGATTAACGAGCTCTATCTATCTACATAATTTTTTTTATAAAAAAACAAAGTTGGTCCCTAAGTCACTAAAATCATAGAATCGACCCACTGTGCGCCGCCAGCCAAAGCCAACGAAGGGGGGATAGTGTTAATAAAACAAGCCATGCCAGCCATTTCTACCTACTTTTCTGCATTCTTGCACAAATAAAAGAACTTGTCGTTACGCTGCTGGTTTTTATTGTCACATCATTTGCAACAAGTGAAATGAAATTGATTAATATGAAACATGTCATAAAATGAAATTTAATCTCAGTACAATAGTGGTCATTTACTGTGATTTTGTCAGTGGACTTTTTGGAGGATATTTTTTTTTATTGCTTAGATGGGTGGACGAGCTCACAGCCCACCTGTTAAATGGTTACTGGAGCCCATAGACATCTACAACGTAAATGCGCCACCCACCTTGAGATCTAAGTTCTAAGGTCTCAAGTATAATTACAACGGCTGCCCCACCCTTCAAACCGAAAGGCAATAATGTTTTTTTTTCCCCACATTTGTGCACTTTCACATATACTAAACAGTTAATAAACCACCATTATTACGCATTTAAACCCGAAGAAACAAAATAGACAAAATAAAACAAATCGCCAAAAACGCCGCGACAGAGCGTTGCGTACTTATAGCGCTGGGGCTCTGTCTGACAGTATATTACCATAGTAGTACAACACATCTCCGCGTCATAGCGCGCCCTGACGCGCGCTAATTACGCGTTCTGTTTGACGAAGCCTTTAGGTTTTTTTCAGCTTTAAATGTAGAATTTGTAAATTTCTAGCTCGTAATGCAGTTGTAGTAGTTACTTCTAGAATATAGACGATCAAAATTTAGATTAAGAGGATAGCAGTTAACGTTATTTAGCATTTAATTACATACGTAATTAAACAACCAAATAGTATCTCAACATTATATTCAAAGGCGGGACTTTAACAGTAATGCAAAATTACATTTATTTCTTAAACCTATAATTATAAATCATTTGTACATTAATTAGTACTACAATACGTGACACTTAAAACGAGAACACTATTTACAAATACTTAACAACTAGCACTCAAAATAATAATCTTTTTTCAAATGTCAAGTAAAGTTTTAGAACATCCGAATTTAACTAGGTACCTAAAAATAGAACTGAAATGCTTATTAAATAGTAGTCCGTGGCTGAAGCGAATATAACAAGTATAACTTAAACAATAAAAATATTCTTTAACTTCCAACTTCCCTCACACTAATAATAAAAGTCGATAAAAAAATAAGCATACACTGAATTTGAAAACTAGATAGAACACGCATTTGATCTATACAAGAAAAATATATAATTTACCATCAAAATTTTATTAAAACACGAACGCTCAGTAGCCACGCGAGCTGAACGTAGTCAGTGCTCAAAAAAGGTCGCCCCGTAAAGTACATTAAATTCTAAATTTGCGTTATTATCTGCAAGTTTATTTACAAAGAATTTTGATAGTCATTAGTCAAGGACGGAAAATTTAATTTTTTTTATGTGTGTTGCTGTGGTTACGAATGGAACGACGTTTGAATAAATTAAAGTAATTGGATTTTTTTATATTTTGTTATGCCAACTACAGCACTGACGCATTCCCCTCGCCCGTCTATATTAATATTACAAGATAACGTTGTATACACAATGAAGTGTCAGAACTAAAACAATGTTATCATGAATGAAATCTTCTAGCTTTTAAATTAGTTACAATACCATCAAAGGTAGTTCAAGTGTAATTATAAACTTAATCTTCAAATTTGATAGAGTGGACGCCTGTATCGATTGCACCACCACGATAAGAACCACGCTTTTTCTTTGTCTTCTCATGTTTGAATGACTTCCCTCGTGTATGTTTCAAATCTTGATTTGCTCGTTCACCCCAAGAGCCACGAGCTCCACCCTTTCAAATACAAATATTATAATTAAGTGAAAAATAAAAATACGAAATAATACTTTCATTTTTTTAAGACTTTTGTGGTAATTAATATTATTTTTAAATAACTCTCACCTATTATTAATCAAACACAATTTTTTTATTTTGAGAATTGTTATCTCCTCCTTCAAAACTTTTCCTGTCGTTATAGCCCCCTTTATTGAAACCTCCACGGTCCCCACCCCAGGAATGTCTGTTGCCTCCTCTGTCCCCACCGCCCCGGCCACCGCGGTCTCCTCCTCGTCCTCCTCTATTAAAGCCTCCGCGTCCACCCCTGTCACCGAAACCACCACGCCCACCCCTATCTCCGAATCCACCACGGCCCCCTCTGCCGCCGCGACCTCTATCCCCGAATCCTCCGCGACCTCCTCTATCCCCAAATCCTCCGCGACCTCTGTTTCCCCCTCTTCCCCGGTCATTAAAGCCTCTTCCGCGATTAAATCCACCTCGCCCCCCTCTGTCATTCCAATTGCCTGATTTATTGCCCTCTGTTGCGTCACCATCTTCTTCGTCTTCTTGACTCTCGCCCTCCTGATGGGAAGTACTTATATTTTAATACCAAGACAACCCTATGTGATTACCATTTATGACGAAAGTAAATGCCCGAAATTTTGAGCCATAGGACTTTTAGCCTTAGCCCTAAATAGGTAAGTTCCATATTTTGGTGACACATGGAGTTGCCTCGGCTTTTCAATCTTTAGGGCATTTACCTTTGCTTCAAAAGAGTTATCCTTAAGTCTAGGGTCCACTTCCACAACCTCGCTAACGATGCGTCGAAACGGAACCGGTTTATTGTTTGCCCCTTCTTTTTCTTTAGGTGTTGAAACATGATTAGTACCCTAAAAGTTAGCAGCAGTTCATTAGCAATAATATTTTACATGATGTTAGAGAATCTTTTTATTTTTATTGTACACAGATAGATTTTAAAGATTGATGGACTATCTTGTATACAGTATATACAAAAGGTTATACAGTGGGTACCTCGATATAGGAGTGCCCTAACATACGATTGTTTTGAGATACAAGGCGCCGAGAGAGCCATATTTTGCTTTGAGATGAGAGTAAGATTTGAGATACGAGTAATCGCACACTACACCCCCGACCCCAACATGCGCCTCGGACGTTGGGATCGTGTGCAGCGTCTACCAATTTCTTCCATCTCAGACTAGACCTTGCTTGTTTCCCTAGTTTTCGAAGCATTTTTGAAAAGCTGACTGGCGTTTTTGGCCTTTTGTACAAAACATTATCTTATTTATTTTTTTAACCATGATTCTGAAGATGATTTCTATTGAATTAAAGCCTGAAATCATAGAAAAGCATGAGCAAAGTGTGCGAGTAGTTGGCTTGGTCAATGACAGGTACTGATAAATACATTTTTCTTATTCAAAAATCCTTAACACAAACAACTGAGGTGATTTTTTTAAGAGCTGGAACAGATTAATGGCATTTCAATTAATTTCAATGGGGAAAATTGCTTTCGGATACGAGCAAGGTTACAGAATGAATTAAAATGGTATGTTGAGGTACCACTGTATAATGTTTTTATTTCTCCAGCAGAATAGACTTATGCTGGAAAAATGCCAAGAAATCATGGAAAAAGTAAGATAAAAACAGATTCATTATTATTATAAAATGTAGCAATGATTGGTTAAGTACTCAAATCTTGTTAAGCACAATAGACTAGTCTGATAGTAAATCGTGCAATTTTATTTGAGTTCTTTACAAAAACCTAAAAACAATATTTTTGCTTTATGTTAATTTGCTATCAGTTCTAAGAGGATGAGCAGATTCATTACATGTGTGTCAGGTGAATATTTGGAGAGCTTTCTAGTGAAAGCATTTTCCTATTGTGTTAATTTCCCATGAAAACACATCATTTTCTTAAGTTTTTTTTTTATTCCCTTCGTGCATCATATTCCTCAGTTCTGAGGGTCGTGACCTTTACTGAGCACTTTTGTCAGGACTATGTTCTTCCATTCACTTCTGTCCTCCGCGCAGTGGATAGCGACATTGATGCTTTTTTTTATTACAGGCTGCTAATTTTATATCCAGAAGTAAATGTGATTTCCCTGATAAAAATGGAACCCTTTCTATAAATAGAGCATCAGTGCTTATGTCACATACAACAATTAGACTATCTTAAAAAATCCTGAAATAATTTAATTTTATTATTAAGCCTCAAAAATTTTATTTTATTTCAGATTTTTGATCTATGAAGTATTCTCAGTTGAACGCCTAAGCGAGTGACCTAATTTAAATTTAGTCTATAAAGTTCCCTAGTCATACAACCTTTCATTATGTCAGATTCAGATATGTCCTTGTCGGGTCTTCCTAAATTAGTATATCATGCTTATTTCATTGATTATACTGTTACCTTCACAAAGTTATTGTATGGTTTTTTTGCAGGTGCAGTTTCACCTCCGGAGGCTTTCCGTTTTTTCCCAGTTTGAATAGTGTTTTCTGTTTCCTGTTAAAAATAATGCAATAATAATGAATTTGAATACTTAGTATGTGCATTTAACAATTAAGATAAGATAATTTATTACTTGTTCAGGTTTTGCTTTCTTTTTGCTTGGTGGGCCATCATCATCACTGTCATCACTATCATCTGATGCTTCTGCTTTTTTAGAAAGCTTCGCCTTAGATTTTTGCTGTGGTTTTTGTTCTTCATCACTAGATTCATCATCTTCTGACGATTCCTTCTTTGGAGTTAGCTTTGATTTTACTTGAGGAGTCTTTTGAACAGGTTTGGTCTTTTCATCATCACTAGTGTCGCTGTCATCAGATGATTCCTGTTTAGCTTTGGCTTTTACAGGTGTAGGTGTAGGTTTGGCTTGAAGTTTAGTAGGAGCTTTTTGACTCTTTTCATTTTCATCTCCACTACTATCATCACTATCTTCAGATGAAGATTCTTTCTTGTTAGATGGTTTTGCAACTGGTTTGACAGGTGTTGCTTGAGGTTTCTGTACTAGTTTTTGAGGTTTTTTCTTTTCATCATCACTACTATCATCACTGTCTTCTGATGACTCTTGTTTTTTTACAGGTTTTGCAGGAGTACTTTTAACCACAGCTTTTGGTTTAGGTTTTTCATCTTCACTGCTATCATCGCTATCTTCTGAAGATTCCTTCTTCTTTGTTACAATGGCAGCTTTAGCAGGGGTTGGTTTGGGGGCTGGTTTTGTTTTAGCCTTTTCATCTTCACTGCTATCATCACTGTCTTCTGAGGTTTCTTGTTTCTTTGTAGGAGGAACTTTGGCAACTACAGGTTTAGCTGGAGTTGCTTTTGGAGCCGGTTTCTTTTTTGATTTGTTATCATCACTGCTATCATCACTGTCATCTGAGGACTCCTGTTTTTTTGTCTGTGCCTTTAATGTAGGTTTCGACACAGGGGGTTTCTTTTTATCATCTTCACTATCATCACTGTCATCATCAGAAGATTCTTCTTTCTGTTTAATAGGTGTTTTAGAATTAGTTTGTTTGACTGGAAGTTTTTGGATCTGTTTTGAGGGTTTATCATCTTCACTATCATCAGAAGATTCATTTTTCTTAGCTTGATTTTGTTTTCCTGGAATTTTGGCAGGTGTAACAACTGATTTTTGTGGAACCTTTTTCTCAGATTCATCATCACTACTATCGTCATCTGATGATTCCTCTTTTTTTTGTGGTGGACGTACTGGATTTGTTTTTATTGGTTTAACAGGCTGCTTTTTAGGTTTTGACGTAACATCATCATCACTGTCGCTGTCATCTGATGATTCTTGTTTCTTAGCTGGTGTAATGTTAAGTTTTTTAACTGCTTGGTTGGGCTTAGATGCCTAAAAGTGCAATAAAAATCACATATAGTTGATATCTTTATCAAGGTAAATAAATAAATTAATATTGTATTCTCAGAGGTAGTGACGAATATTGTTATAAAATCACATTTGTTCATTGAAACTTGTTTACATCATTGAAGTTTATCTAACAAGAAATACTAGCAGTGTACATTATTTATGATTTTCCACACTGAAAATTTACTAAATTGTTACCTGTTTTGGTGGCTCATCATCGGAGCTACCAGAATCTGAACTTTCAGCTTTTTTCTTAGTTGCTGGAACTTTCCCATTTGTTTGAATTGTTGGTTTCTTAGGGGCATCTTCTTCACTCGAGTCACTGGAACTATATTAGCCACAGATTTTGTATATCGGATCTGAATTCAGAGTTTTCTTTATTTTAAAAGGAAACTCATATGCTTTCGCTGATCAGTGCTTTAAAACTTATAATATATTGAATTTTTTGTTGGACACCCAAGATAAATGTATTGGTAAAAAAAAAGATATTTAAAAATCATTAATCTTCGAGTCAAAAATTAAATAATTTTCAGTTTACCTTAAAAATACTTGTACTAACTTATAAATTGAAGGATAAAATATTTACTTAACTTTTGAGAATTGAAGCCAAAAATACAATGCTACTATCTATAATATTCCAAAACTCATAGATTCTTAGCAAGCACTACTTTATCAATACATTCTAACAAGACTAAAACAAAATACTAAAATAATATGAATCATGTCCAATATTTTTATTGCTTAGATCGTTGGAAAATCTTAGTCCATCTGGTGTGAAACAGTTACTGGAACCTATAGAAATCAACAATTTAAATTCCACCACCCACCTTGAGAGTTCTAAGGTCTCAGTTTTTACAATACAATGGCTGCTGCATCCTTTATTCCGAAACACATTATTGCTTCATCATGGGAGTAATTCATGAACATATGTTAAATACATATTTCATTAGAAAAATTAGTACCTGCTTATGGAATCGAACACCGGCACACTCGCATTGCTTGATACAAATGCACCAGGCGTCTTATCCTTTAGACCATGATGAATTCTAAATTTAAACAAGATTATTATTCAATTTACACAAGATTAAATGACAGTCTAATAACTGCAATATGATTAAGTAACAATGAAAATAGGCTTACCTTTCAGCTTTTGCTTTATTTGCTTGATTAAACTTGGCAATGATGTCTAAGAGGGTCTGTTGGTTTTTGGCACGTGGTTTCTAAAAAAAAAATTTTACAAGCTACTTAGTAAACTGTAGTTATTTATACCTTTTAATACTCTGAAATAATTAGATATTTTATTGTAGCGTCCCACCTTAACATTAGACATTGTATTCTCAAATACAACACAGCAGTACCTAGTCCACATTAATTATATGGCTGCTTTAATACAGAAATGGGCAGATCAGTGCCCACTATCAGCAACCATGAAAGTTTAGAATTGTGTGACTATATATGTTGGATCCTGGTAATGTTGTTAACAATGAATTAAAAAAGGGTCAACATCTGTTATTATAAAAACCAGTACCAGACCCACCACGAAATCTTCTGAGGCAAACAGGTGTCTACCAATGTCGTCGGCATGTTTAAAAATGAATTGCTTTACAGTTTTATTCGGTGGCATTTTATACATGTTAGTATAATAATTTAGGATCCAACAGAGGACCGATGTCTGCGGAATAAATGACGTTCAGCAAGAGACCAATTAAGCCGGCTACCGCATGTGGGGCGCTGATACAATGTAGCGTGCAACCAAGAAAAACTGCGATGCTTAGCGCAAAGTTAATGTTTTATTAGGGTATCTTCTAAACAGAATCGCAAACGATCAATACAGCATGTTAACTCCCGAATTACACACAAAATTTAAAAAAAACACGTGTGGAGACCCCACGTGGTTTATATACTAACCGCTTTAGTTTTCTTCATGAAGGTTTGGGCCAGCGATTTGTCAATTTTTTCTAAATACTGGTGAACTAAGGAATTCACATCCGCTTGAATTTCTGTAGTTAAATTCATTTTGAAGTTTTTGTCTAATATTTAGTGAATCTCCTTATTTCCGGCTTCAACAGCGTAAACCACGCCGCCACCGTCAACTATCTTGAAATGTCATATGCACTCGCGTCAGTCAGAGTACCTACCGTACCGTAGTCGTCACATGTCAGAGAGAGTTTCCATTTTTCCAACAGGAAAGGCGAAGGTATCACGCTTTTACATATTTGCTTGTTTTTTTTAAAATTTAAATAAGGGGCTATGTTATGAATAAAATTAAGCGATCTGGGTGAAATCTGAGACTGTAATGAATTGGGATAAAATAAAGATTCAGTAAAATGATGATTAGTTACACATTTATACGCTTTGATAGAAGTTAAACACTTAACAAGCCACCGCTATTCCACGTTTAAATATTAAGAAACACTAAATTAACAAAATAAAACATTTCAAACAACTGGTCGCATACCCATCAAAAACTTTGTCAGCGATGTTAAACCAAACTGTTTCTTTTGCTAATCCAATTGTGCGAGAAAAATGTATGAGAATTTAGTTTTCTTAATCTAATCTTTCTGTTTATAGGAGAAGTGAAAAGAATGATCTTAAATGAAATCCTGAGATGAAAAACTCACTTAAATTCAAATTACATGTTTTGGAATTGACCAATATTTTTAATTAATGCATCATTCTTAAGGTAATTTAAACATTATGATCATCGCGCCCTTATCATACAACTACTGCCATGACTTATGATCATTTTGGTATTGTTTAATACTATATAACTTTCATTATTTAATACATAGTATTCGATAATAGATTGTTATTGAAAAGCCGATACTGTAGCTTAAGTAAGGAGAATAAGGAAAACTATTTACGCTTTAAGGTTTTTAATAAGATCCAGAAAACCAGGTTTTAATAAGAATTAGGTGTTGAGGTATAGCACTAGCTGCGTGTCGCCGTACTACTAATGTTAACTCGTTACCATGGTTACATTCTCTTCTTATGAGATGTGTCGTGTGAATAAAATATAACTTGTAATAAAAAAAACAGAGTCTGCTTAATCTTCCACATAAAATCTTAACACTAAGTATTGTCAATTTAGCGTTTCTTCTCGTTTAAATATGTAATATGTATTTGGTTGACAGACGTTTGGTTTCTAGGATTATACAAGTGGGAGAAAATAAATGAAATCGCTGAAAATTGTTTCATAGGCTCTCTCAAAAAATCTATTAATTTCTGAATAACTTTTACGATTTTACTATTTCAAGATAATATTTCATTTCATCTTATATAACACCTAAGGTGTCCTGTGATCTACCTTATTTCATTTAATTTCGTAGTTATTAATGATACGGCATCGGTCTTTTGCTCTATGGGTCTCGTTCATTTTACCTTCCATTAGGAACAATAGGATTCTCAAATATATTAAGTGTATAATCTATGAATAGGATCATAGCGACCGTCGCAAAGCTGTAGACGTTGTAGCATTGTATACATAGGTACTTAAGTTGTAGTGTTGGATTGTTTTTGGCCAATAGGTCTGTTACCAATGCCAGTAAAAAAAATAAGACTGTTTTATGTCAATAAAAAATTTCTACATTTGTGTTTTGTGTAGATGGTATAGATACATAACTACGTTTTGTGCTGGCAGTGTTATTTTTGGAATTAATTTTAGAATTGTAATTGTTTTCGCGTGTCGTGCGCTTAGTAAATAACAAATGAGAAAATGTTGCTCGTGAAGGATGGTTTCGTGAAATCTAGGCTGCTATGTTCATATTCAGCACGAATGCCACTTTAGTTTTCAAGTAAATAGAAAATGTATTTTAACTTATTGTAACTTTTGTGTGAATACTTTTTTCAATAATGCCCGTTCAACAAATAAGTGTGAAGAATTCATCGGAAATTGAAAGTTGGGAATGGGGCGGTGGTTGTGGTAGAGAAACTGTACGGACTGGGTCTGGGAGCAGTCAAACATCATGCAGCAACTCCAGCGGAGATATTTGTCGTATATGCCATTGTGAGAGTGAACCACAGAACCCATTGTTGGCCCCGTGTTATTGTTCAGGTAATACTATGTGACATACTGATTTTCATAAGTTCAGATATTAATAATGAAATATTTTGGAAATTTAAAATTAATAAATTAAATTCATTCAATATAAAATATTTGTAGTAAGCTGTAGTAAGAAATTGTGGTGTCCAGATACTTAGATTTGCGAGTTTCCAAAACTATCAGTAAATATTCTAAGTATAGTTATTTATTGTCAAGAACTTTGATAAAATTATATTGTTGAATTACATGATAAATTGGTAATTTAATATTTTGTCATTCCAAATAAGCTATTTGTTACTTACAAATCTATTGAAACTTCATTTTTGTACAATTTTTTTTCTTTGATGTGGTGTTCAGATACAAATTATATAAAATAAAATATAAAAAAAGATAACTATGGCAGTAATAATTAATATATTTCAATAAATAATAATTAAAAATAATTTAAATTTTACTTGTTTTAAAAAAAAAATGTAACAAAGTTATTAATGTTCAGATTTAAACTAATAATGTATGGTTGATAATTTATTCACAAATAAAACTATCATTAAAATATATCATAAATAACCAATGCAATGTTTTTAAACTCTCAAAAATATTTAGTTCCAAACCACATACACATTGACATCTTGGTTCCTTCTGATAAGCTTTATTGAACTACAGCTTTGCCTTGTTAAAGCAAAATTCCTATATGAACTATAAAAATTCCTGAAATATTTTGTAATTTAACAAATTAAATATTGTCTTAAAAATAATGAAGATTGTTGTTATTTTTGTTAGATCAAAAGTGAGTATCATCACTCTTATGCTTCAATAATTCTGTATTAGACATTGAAAGTTAAATTAATTGACATTATAAAATGATCCCATATCATGCCCCAGTGATATGGTAAGTAATGTAATGTAATGTACATATGATAATTAGCCTGCCAATTAGTAAATAAGCACTAGACACCAGCCATGAGTCATTGATGACACAATTGTTGCAGTTATTATTTTATCCTTTTATCAATACTGAAAGTTTAGTGGCCTGCAATTAATAATATTTTTGATTGCAGGTCAATGCAATGGCTGTTGTGATGGAATTTTTTCTGTTTGGTAACATTGCCATCTATTTGTTTACAAAATTCCTTTTTAAATTACTTAAATTAGTGATTTATCATCTTTTGGCTCATTATGTGGTCTCACATTATCCTAAAATGTATGATGTTATATTTCTGATGATGATAAAAAAATCATATAAGTAGATGGGGATCCAATGTTTTTATTTAAGGTTTTTGAAAATAATGGGGTTAAAATGTGTCACATAAATTGAGTAATTGAACACTTAAAGTGTGTTAAAATCTTATATAAACTGTGATGTTTTTAAATCTATTGTTTACTATTAATTGCTTAATGTTTGTCATTCCATCATAATCTCGGATGCCCCTAGATTGAAATTTAATTTTTGTTTTAAAATTTGTCTGTTGTACTGTTATTGATGATTTGAAATCAAAACTTATTAATCAATAGCCAGTGGTATCAAAAAATATTGGATTGGTGTCCATACTTGTCCATTTTCTACCGTAATCGATATAAATAGTCATAAAACCTTTTTAATCATATAAAGCAATAATTATGTATAGAACTCAGCCGAATACATTAATTACATTCAAAATGTAGGAGATACTTTTAGGTACATAAATATCCTGTAACAAAATTGAAGTCTGATAAATTGTGTAAGGCTGTGTTCAGGTATCTTGCTTATCTGTCAACTATTAAAAATCGCAAAAATATCAAAATAGCCTTAAAACAATGCAAGGGGAATTACTAGTAACAAATGAATGCTGGAACTTATGTACTAGTATAAAATACGTATTTGATACGTTTAACTTAATGTGCTATTTATTTACAGGAAGCCTTAAATACGTACACCAGAGTTGCTTGCAGCAGTGGTTGACGGCATCCGAGACAAGATCTTGTGAGCTATGCAAATTTAACTTCATCATGCACACTAAAATCAAACCGTTCAATGAGGTACGCAACTTATAACACATTCCTATTATATTTTATGATCTTTTGATAATTGCTTTTGGTCATTCACATTGCGAAAAATTTACTCAAATTTAGAGTATAGTAAAGTAGGGTATCGTCGCCGTCACAAAATCTGCTATGTGCAAAATTCTATTTTGAATTAACGAGTAAAACATTTTCACACAACTTTTAAGAACTATATCAAATGAAAGCTATAGATAAATATGAAAGCTATAGACACATAACAGTTTTTTTATACGGTAGATAGGGCTGTTAACTATACGAAAAGGTCAAATAGTAAAATTCTCAAAAAGTGCACATAGCAGATTTTGGTTTGACAACGACGGTATGCTGTATTGTATACCAAAATGAACACGAATGCAAAAAATTTAATAGAAAAGTATAATGGGCGGTTTTATTCCTAAGACCAATCTCTTCCATATAACCAACCATCAGGTGGACAAGAATAAATTCAGTAAAGAAATTAACCGCGGTACTATACTTATTTATGAAAAAACAATTACTACTTTACACATAAACATGAATAAACAATTTACATATAAATATCACTTTTTACAATACTTATTTAAGGTAAATCCATCGTTTTGTATCTATATATTAATGAGACATTTAACCCTAACACAAATTAAACAAATTGACAACTAATTCTTTAATTAATGCTCCTTAATCAATCGTGTAAAGCTACTTAATGTTTCAGCATTTCGTATAGGTACATATCAGGTGTGCATTCCATAAGCGAAGCCATTTCTAGATAATTATATATTAATTAATTATTTTGTCACTTACGAAGATCTCAAAACGGATCACAGTTCCGTTCGTATATAGTACTTATTTTTCAGTTCATCAGTTAAAATTTGTATATAATTAATGTACAGTATAATTGCAAAAACATATGAGGAAAAAATATCACTTGTTAATAAAATATCCGTCAAATTTTTTGCGCTATCTACTTAAGTAGACTTGTTTTCTATTAGCAAAATATATTTTAACGGAGGCATGAACCTGTCTCTTAGATAATTCATTGAGGTTCGACTTTCGGCATTGGATAACCTTAGCTTTTATAAACCTATGACAAAGTCTAGAAAAAGCGTAGGGTTAAATAGCCCAGATCTTGCTGCAGAATGAAATGGTTGGTGCAATAAAACAATGCATAGTGCGGTTTATTAGATAGATAGATGGTGATTAAATTTCGTTTACTGCCTGATTTCCACAAAATACCGGTTATCATACCGTCATCGTAATAAAAACGTCGTTAAAAATAATGAATTATTGTGGATATTTTCTAAAAATAAAATAAAAGAGGTTTAGGTTGCACTACCACTGATAAATAGTTAAGGATATTCTCAATTGTTCGACGAACGTGACGAAAATGTCGATTGTTATCCTTGGTCGAATAGTTGTGGTTCCATTTTGTTTTTCCGATCAAACATTATACGCATGATTTTCCCTATACATAATTAGAGTGAATTTTAACAATAATTCCACCTTTTTTTTTGATTGCCTTTGTAGGTAGACGAGCATGCGGCCCACCTGATGGTGTGTGGTACCGTCGCCCATGGACGTCAGCAATGCCAGGGGCAGAGCCAAACCGCTGCCTAAACACCCGCATCTTATATTCGTTCTTTTAATAATAATCGTAGTAGTAACTTAAAATAAAGTTTAATTGCTACAAATACAGTGGTACTTTAATGCCATAACTATGGGGTACATTAAAATGTTCAGATCGTTACAATTATTACAGATAAGTAGAATAGAAAAAAAAAATGAATTCATAATCCTAAGTGCACTAGGATGTAACACGATCTGTTGATGTGTGTGTTTTATAAGCACTAAAATAACCGTAAACTATGTATCTATCATGAGTCATTACAAATGATTTGATGCTGTGTACATACCGCGTTGATTGCACTGCGCGTCGAGGCCTGCCGTCTTGAACACAAAAAAAACATAACCTTCAGATACGTTAAAACCGAAAACGTTGGAAGAAGTGTTATGTAAAATACCGTGTTATTTTTTTGTATTTCACAATTGGTTATTTTCAAATACAATTTTTAATAATATTCAAGGTCACACATTGTAATTTACTAATTGCAATATACATAATAATTTTATTACATATGTTATGAATTTATTTCACTTTAGTGGATAGCTAGCTGGCTGCTTAATAAAATTAAATGAATTGGTAGTCGCCTATTTATTTATATCATAGCATTCGAAGCTTTAAGGTACCACTTATTTTTTTTATGTTCGTGTATGCATTGAATTCTGGATTGTTGCCATTTTGTCCAGATAGCTTTGAAGCTTACGAGAGAAGTTTGTGAGGTCATGAGAATAATAATAACCATACGTATTATTTACTATTACTGATATACCTAATTATCCTGCATGTTTACCTACAAGTATTCTATTTTCGAGCTACAATAGGCCAGTAAATGCCAGTTGGCAATCGCAGTACTCCAGTGTATAATACTCAGATAACGGTACTGTACATTCTCCAGTGAATCCCTTAATCGTTTTTTTTACGACACAATCACATCTGCCTACAGCTGTTTAGCCAAATTACAAATGAAAATTTCGTTAATTTTAGTATAGAATTGATCATTTAAAATTTAGAAATCAGTACAATTAAGGATAAATTATTTAATTAAACTATGTACGTAATAATATTAATATTTACTGTTAAACATAATTGGCATGTTTTACTGGTAGGTACATGTAATATAATATAGGTGATTTAATTTGGGAAATTAAATGCTCATTTGTAAACGAAAACCGCCATTACTATTTAAATTAGAGGAATACAAAACACTTTACCTAGGTATTGTATTTTAAACCTTAAGTTTTCTTATGTCTTACTTTTATAATGAGCTTTTTCGTGAACGGTCGAGAGTGTCGAATCGGGATTCGGATCAAAGTATTGCATGATTGTTTTTTTTTTTTTACCTAAGCTGATAACCTTCAGAGGCTATTATTTCAGCGTAACCTTAACTAGTAGGTGAGCTCACGGAGCTAAAACCGGAGTGATGCTAACACTGACCCTAACAAGAGCAGTGTTTCGCAGAATCTACCACCGGATCGGAAACGCGACCCACTGAGAAGATCCGGCGAGAAACTCAGTGGGCTGTGTCTATGGGTTAGTTCGATCGTCGAGCCCTTCGTTACAAGCGACGGGTTCGACGAGAACGGTGACAGGTGCTTGTGGTACCTAAAAGCACCGTTAATGGATCGGGAGGATCCGTAATGAAGTGTTTTGAGCGACGTCGACTGTTTTTTTTTTTTTTTTTTTTTTTACCGCATGCGGTATGCGGGATTTACTGGTGGTAGGACCTTTTGTGAATCCGCACAGGTAGGTACCACCGCCCCGCCTATTTCTGCCGTAAAGCAGTAATACGTTACGGTCTGAAGGGCGGGGCAGCCGTTATAACTATACTGAGACCTTAGAACTTATATCTCAAGGTGAGTGGCGGCATTTACGTTGTAGATGTCTATGGGCTCCATTATCCATTTAACACCAGGTGGGCTGTGAGCTCGTCCACACATCTAAGCAATAAAATAAAAAAAATGAATGTGTTATGTATGTGCATTGCAGTGGCGTTTGCTGGAGATGTCCGGTGTTGAGCGGAGACGTCTGTGCTGCGCGGTTCTTTTCCACTGTGTGGCGGCCCTCTGCGTCATGTGGTCTCTGTTCGTACTTATCGAACGGGCCGTCGAGGAAGTCAATCGCGGTCTTATCGGTGAGACTACATTCGTTTATTTACAAAACAACGTTATCTTTAAGCAACAACAGTACACATACATACATACACACATACACACATACACACATACACACATACATATGCCTAACAGAAATGTAACGTGTGTAGCAATGGTACAAACAATATTAAATTAGTAAATAATTAATTAAGGATTTGATTTCGTGTTTTGTTTTCAATCTTTTTTTTTACTTTAGAATTTAGTTTTCGAACTAAGCGCAAAAAATATAAATTGTTGAATTAAAAAGTTATGTTCGTTTTATATGTTATGTAAGAAGATACTCGTTATATTCTGTTGTACCTATACATATGAACTTTGAAAGTGTTTGTGGCTTAGTGGACAACGACGGTGGTATACGCCCGCGCATTGTCTCAATTTCAAGATCGGGCGTGTAGCGTAAGGTTTTCAGTTTTCTTGTGATGGTCAGTCGTTGATAAGGTGAAGCCGAATATCGATGTTAAGAGCATTAATTAATAAGTTGAGATTAATTTCAAGTTAGGTTTTAAAATGTTTGCTCTACGGTGAACGTATGTTAACAGACAAAACTTTAAAGCGACGCTATTATCTAACAGCTGGGTAAGTAATAACACGAGTGAAAACACATTTTCGTATGTTTTGTAACGTCAAGGTAAGTCACGATTTTTGTTTAAACCATATGCAAGAAACATTCCAAACAGTAATGTTTTTAAACAGGTATTTAAAAAAAAGTTATATCACGTCCGTAATTGGTACAATTGAAGAATAATTTTGAACGGAAGCACGTTCATGATAGTGTCTTTATTTTTAGGATTGTTTAACTCTTTGACTGCTATGTAGGTCACCGATGTCCTACGTGGCGCTCTGAAGTACTTATGTCGATTTCTGTTACTAAGGCGCTTGCATTGCCTAACTTTGCCTTCTTTTGTTTTTAATGTATGATTTCAGTATTTTCAGGCCTTTTAGAAAGAGATGGATTCTCAGTATTTTCGGATTCGTCTTTCCCAGAGTCTACTAGATATTCCTCAGTAATAAAAGCGATACAATTAATTCAGTGCACCACGTAGGGCACAAGTCCGGCCTCGCGTGGAGTACTGCTCTCATCTCTGGGCCGGGGCTCCCAAATACCAGCTTCTTCCATTTGACTCCATACAGAGGAGGGCCGTTCGGATTGTCGATAATCCCATTCTCACGGATCATTTGGAACCTCTGGGTCTGCGGAGGGACTTCGGTTCCCTCTGTATTTTGTACCGTATGTTCCATGGGGAGTGCTCTGAGGAATTGTTCGAGATGATACCAGCATCTCGTTTTTAACATCGCACCGCCCGCCTCCGGAGTAGAGTTCATCCATATTACCTGGAGCCACTGCGGTCATCCACAGTGCGTTTCCAGAGGTCTTTTTTGCCACGTACCATCCGGCTATGGAATGAGCTCCCCTCCACGGTGTTTCCCGAGCGCTATGACATGTCCTTCTTCAAACGAGGCTTGTGGAGAGTATTAAACGGTAGGCAGCGGCTTGGCTCTGCCCCTGGCATTACTGAAGTCCATGGGCGACGGTAACCACTCACCATCAGGTGGGCCGTATGCTCGTCTGCATACAAGGGCAATAAAAAAAAAAGGGCACCGGTGACCTTCATGGCAGTCAATAAGTTAAAAAAGATGTGTGGTGTCGTGGGACACCGGATAGGAACGAAGTTCCTTATTATAAAAATATTAATTTAAAGTTCTATTCGAGGTATAAAGAAAATAAAACTGGAGGTTTCGCAACAACCCACGGTTATTCGGTAACGTGCGAACTTATTGTGGTACACTTCACTCACGGTTGTTTGCATAAGAGTTAGTGTATTGCGCAAACGAACGCTCCGAGATCGTGGTCAATGAATGATAAAAAAAATTGTTATTTTTTGTACGTTATTACAAAGTTAAGTCGTACACCGTGTGTTTTATCACGGTTAGGGTACCCCTCCGCGTCGTCCCATAAGGAACTTCGTTCCAAAAAACTCGTAGTATTTTGTTGTTACGAATGATTTTACGCTACGTATTATGCGAGTTGTTGTATAAGTTATCGACTTGAAGATTACTGATAAGGATTACGTAAAAATAGCAATTTAGTAATGTAATATGCATTGCACGCTTGTGTGATTATTGAAATTCAGCTGACGCGTAGAATGTAGTGTCGTGTGACGCGAAGAATGTCCGTCGCCTAAACCACCAGAGTGATAACTATAGATAATTTGAAGATAAATACCTATTGTGTTGTGTTTCGGCTTCTAGAACGCCCGTCCTACTACAAAAGAAACCCGAAAGTTTTATTCAAAATCGATAACAGAATCGATGGTAATATTAGAGTTTTGGCGTGTCGAAATTGTGTTAAAAAAATGTCCTAAAACACGCATATTTATTATTGAAATTGGTCACATTAATGGTGCTTCAAAATCATTAACAGCTCGATTATATATTAAGACTAGCAACCCGCCTTCGCTTCGCTTCGGAAACTGTAATTTATTATTGATTTCTCCACTATTTAATGGATGTTATTATACATATAAACCTTCCTCTTCAATCACACTATCTATTAAAAAAACCGCATCAAAATCCGTTGCGTAGTTTTAAAGATTTAAGCATACATAGGGATATAGGGACAGAGAAAGCGACTTTGTTTTATACTATGTAGTGATAGTGAAGTAAAATACGCACCGGACAGTCCAAGGTATTCAAGTGTGAGTTACGTTATCGCCACAATAATTTAAATGTTCAATAATGCGAGGGAAACTATAATATGATGAATCTTGTGCATCACGGAGTTTTCCTTGTATGTGCTATTTCAGTTCATAAATATTTGTAAATGTGTGTTGTTGACTATGTATCTTTAAAAAAAAAAGTACACAGTCAAATAAACATTTCTCGGAACGCTTCGTTTAAAATTATTTAAAATATTCTGGAAACTTATTACGTCATAATTAAGGAACGTGTGCATTTGTTTACATATTTGATTTGCACGAACGTGATGTTATTTATCGCGATACAGATCGTCTTCGTGACGAAATCAATCACGTAATTTAAAAGGAAACGTTTTTTTTTTCTACACGTAATGTTTATCGAACGATCGATTAAAAAGAACACTATGCAATTCTTGTAATTGTAATCGCGCTACAGTTTTAAAATTTGTACCAGTTGAATACAGATAAGGATTTTATACCATAATTGTTTTATGTAATGGCCTTAAATAAAGTGCGCTTTGACCGTTTGAATCGCTTCTCTGGAGTTCGGTACAACGACAACAAACACTTGAAATCCTTACCTCAAAATTAGTTTACTATATATTATAATTTAGTATATATTTTACTACATAAATACACGGTGATAATGAATCTGTGAGAAGTATTTAAAATGTAATAATAAGGACATCGTAAAATTACATTTTCTATAGCTGAAACAGAAGAACAAAATAATTATATAAATGTTAGTAAATTGAATGTCGCGTTTACCGATATCGGTGATATAATCAATGTTGTTTTAGCTGTTCAAAACAACCTAATGAAGGTTGTTTTGAATCATTGGTACTAATTTTTTTTTTCTTATTTTTCCGTTATTTTTCGTTGCACTGTCACACATAAATCCAAGAATGGTGTTTAGTCCACAGTTTTTAACCTATTTAGATATAATTTTCATATCTATAAATAAATTCTATTATATCTATCATTTTCATTATTTTGAGCTACTGTAAACACATCAAGTTAGTGCTTACATTTTATAAAACACATGCACTCTAAACAAAATAATGACGTCATTGTTCACGTACGTTTTAATTTCATGAAAGGCTTACGCGTCATAATTATGCCGGAATTTTGAGCTTTGCGTCATAGTTTCGCTTACAATATCAAAAATAATTTAACGATACAAGGAATATCGCTTCTATTTGATATCATTAAACTATTATCCGATTAACATCACCCGACTCTCTAAAACCTATAAGTATGATTTTATGAGTCTACATAGTATAATACTACCGTGCCATTTGTTTAGACGATAAACTAATCGAGCTTCTCAGTTTGAAATTGTCGATAAAATCATTAGTGAACTTAAGTAATTGGACATTCGTTCTGAAGTCCCGTAGGACGTAGGCGGTATGTACGGTCTAGCTTACCTATTCTAACGTATCGACTTCATTTAAGAGTATAAACGGGCGTTTTAATGTCGTGGATGTCACAATAAAGTAAGTATTCAATAAATGTAAACAAGGTGTTGGCTCGAAATAAATTATAAATAAAATGTCGAGCTTAAAAAAAAAAACTAGATCAGGGCTGCATTTCCATGTTTATGTATTATATAAAAATATTTCATGCGTATTAAAATATTGATCCGAAATGGAACTTAAATTTGTTATGTAACTGCATTAATGGCAATGGACGTAATCAGGGACTTAAGGCGTTATAAATTTATTTAAATATAACTACATACATAAATATTTTTTTAATAATATTTTATTATTATTGTTGTAGCTGTGAAGAGCCCTCCTGTTTTAAATTGAAGCCTTTACATCATAACCCGTCTTGAGACATTAGACCACAGTTAACGATATCAATTTAATCTTTTATTTCTGCTATAAAAGACATGTATCCTAAAGCGTATGTGTAATATTGCTTAAAAATATTACTATATTCCATTTTTAATACGCTTTTATTAGCTTCAGACGTATGTATGTTTGTAACGAAATCTTTGAACATGATTTTGACCCCCTTCAAAACGTCAGATTAACTCGAAATTTGGTATACTTATTAAGTACCGATGACAATTCAATATTAAAAAAAAAATTGAAACAAAATATTGAAAAAATTGAAATTCAACTAAGAAATGAAAAATAAATAATAGTTTAAAAAACTAACAAAATACGCTCTTATAGAAAATCCAACTAAAGAACAGAAATACATTTTAATAAATTTGTATTAAAAATAGTGTAAGAAAAAACGATTTTATTGTAAAAAAAGCGTGGGGTGCATGGTATCAGTAGTTATAAATATTTTATGAACAGGTATGAGTAGAAGGTTTATTTCGATAATATCCTGAAAAGCACCCGACGCTTTTTTTACAACAAAATCATTTTTTCTTACACTTTTTAATTCAAATTTATTAAAACTTATTTTCTATTTTTTAGTTGGATTTTCAATAAAAGCGTATTTTGTTAGTTTTTTAAACTATTATTTTTTACGGCAGGGTTTATATTATAAACGGGAAAGTGACGGGATTTCTTTAGGGGGGGCAATTTAATCAATTCGTTTAATCTTGAATGCGCTCCTTACTCTATATAAACAATAACCTTGTATTAAAGCGGTTAGTGTACCTTTATTAAAATACAAAACAAGTTTTTATTTATTTAAAGAAGTGTCACTAAGTGGTTTTTGTTTGCCCATCTATGTATATTGCTTTTGAATTACGATGTGCAAGAAAGACGTGAGAAGTAAACAAAGCTTATATTAATAATTTGTAGGGACCACAAGTGCTCCTATACTATCTGTTATTATGTATATGTTAGCGATAATTATATTGCAGTGATGCTACGTTAGTCTCGGGAATGTCGAGCTGTCGATAGCATGTTAGGTTGTAATATAATTTATATATTTTATTTATTTATTGCTTAGATGGTTGGACGAGCTCACAGCTCACCTGGTGTTAAGTTAGCGGAGCCCATAGACATCTACAACGTAAATGCGCCACCCACCTTGAGATATAAGTTCTAAGATCTCAGTATAGTTACAACGGCTGCCCCACCCTTCAAACCGAAACGCATTACTGCTTCACTGCAGAAATAGGCGGGGTGGTGGTACTTACCCGCGCGGATTCACAAGAGGTCCTACCACCAGTGAAATTATATATATTCTTTATATACTTTAATTTTAATATACTTTAATCACTAATATATATATAATATAAATCTGGGAATAAATACTGTTACAAAGGAAAAAATAAATTTTCTATTGCAAATAACATTTATTACTTTTACAGTGTGTTAGTTTAATACATAAATATAAAACAATTTAAAGTATAAAAAGCTTATTCGAAGTGGTCTCCATGGGCTGCAATACAGTTCTTTAAACGTTGAGGCCAGTTATCAATAGAAGCACGCAGTCTTTCCATTTGAAAATTTTTCACTACCAATCGTACGGATTGTTTTAGGGACTCCAAATTATCATGGCGTTTAGAGCAAGCCGTACTCTCTACAACTGACTATAAATCATAATCCAGCGGATTAAGATCGGGACTAGACGACGGCCAGTTTTCAGCTCTGATGAAGTCCGAAACGTTCGTTTCCAACCAAGACTGCGTAGACCGAGCTTTATGACCTGGCGCCGAGTCTTGCTGGAAGGACCATTCTTGATACCTTTTTCACAAAAGTATGGCTCAGTCACTCCTTCATAGCTAATACCCCACCAAACCATCACTGAAGTCGGATAGTGCCCACGTTGCACTCTGTCGACTAATTGGGAAGCTTCCTTAGAGCTTTGAGCATAAATACGGTCATTTTTTTTGTTAAAGTGTTGCTCAATTGTAAAAAATTTCTCATCCGTAAACAAAATTTTTCTATGACCTCTTTGACCTTTGCGTACCGCTTCAGTAGTTGTTTCGATTTTACCACCCTATTGTCTTTTAAATTATCAGCTAAGAAATGACCAGTACGTCTCTTATATACTGCAAGTCCTAAGTCATCTTTTAAAATACGCGACATGGTTATAGGTACTATCTTCATCTCCCGGGATAAAATCTTTTGCTTTCGGACAGGATTTCTTCGAATTCTTTCCCTTACTGCTTTGACCACCTTTTTCGTACGAACACTACGTGGACGGCCAGATCTTTTTTCTGTCACAAACAGAGGAGGTCTCATTGCACCCGTGATTCCACCTATTAATAGCCCGGTACACAAACATTTTACTAATATACCAAGCGTATGGAGAGTTTTAAAAATTGCATTTGGCTCCATACCTACTTTGTGTAATGCAATTACAGCGATTCGGTTCTCTTTATCACCCCACTCCATTTTAATATCGCAAAATATTGTACAATGTATTGGCGCCAAAATGAGAAAGCTCAATGAGCAATCATATAAAAATGACAGATCCCAAATTCAAATGTAATATTTTGTTTATTTTTAATTGTAATAGTATTTATGGCCAGACTAAGTATATCTTTACAATACTTTAATCACTTAACTGAACACGTGTCTTATTAATCCTTGCCCGATATACTCAACAAATTTAATAAAAAATGTGAGTAGCATAGGCATTTTTTTATTATAAAATATCACAATCATAATATTAAAGCACATAAATTTGTGCCCGTCTAATCGCTTTACGAAAGCCACACGTAATCCCTTCCTCGGTTATTCCCCGATTAAACGAACTAAAACATTATCTTTTATCGAACGATATTGGAAAGATAATTTGATGCTCGGCAAAACCCTATCAATCATAATAATATGTTTCCATTACAGAAAATGTAAATACGTTATAAAATAAATCTGTTCTCCAAAAATCATGCTATAGTTCCTTTTTATGACATCAATACGCTAGCCCATGGACTATTTCGTTACGACCTTCCTTGAGTTTGAGATATGGGAGACATGAGTTAAGGCGAATTTAAATTACGAAATTAGTGGCATGAAATGAATTTCGTGACATTAGTTTTACCAACAGTTTCCCGTGCAATTTAATACTTTCGTAATGCATGCATTAATTTCATGCATGCAAATTAGTTTCTGCTAATTCAGAGACTAACTTCATTGCACCTAAATGCCTTCTTACTCTCTACCTTTACTCTAACTTTTTTCTTTTTCTTGATAGCCTTTTTTTAAGTTTATAGTTATACTAGCGACCCGCCCTCGCTTCGCTTCGGAAACATTAAAACACACATGAAACCAAAAAAAAAAAAAAAAATTAAAAAAAGTAGCCTATGTTCATCAGGGACAATGTCGGCTTCTAATGGAAAAAGAATTTTTCAAATCGGTCCAGTAGTTTCAGAGCCTATTCGAAACAAACAAACAAACAAACAAACAAATATTTCCTCTTTATAATATTAGTATAGATAAGCATTTCTTTAGCTATATTGAATATAGCAAATTATAGCTTTGATGCTGAAGGCGCCATGGTTACTGCGATACTGTGGATTTCACGACACTAATTTTTTAACGAAATTACTTTCGCATATTTCGTGAAACTGAGCTCAACATGCATGACACTAATTTCGTAATGTAAATCCTGCATTGGAGAATAGAAATGTTAAATTAACGCAGTTATCACTGAAAATTAGAAGTACGTTGACATCACAGCTCTTCCAAACGTTTTATTTTGCATATTCTTCAACACCAATAAAATAATAGCATTTTCTTCGGTTTTCACGAGACGTAGACATAATTAACTCGTTTATAGATTGTAGGTTTTGTTATATAGATAGTTGTGTATTCAAAAGTATTCAAAAGCGTCGGAAATGAAATTTAAAAAAAACGCGAGATTAAACCGTAAAAACAGTTTGTTGTCAACAATAAAACAATATTACTTTTCGTCATTCTATTTACACTAGATGATGATTTATACTAGATGAGTTTTTTTTTGATAACGCCATCTTGTGTGTCTTTAAAGCGGTTAGTTGCCCTCAATCAAGAAAAATAGTATTATTATTCGCCAATAAATGTCGGAATGAGTTGATTATTGAAAACACGAATAAAACAACATTTTCTTAAAATAAATCGTAGCTAGATCGATTTATCGCCCCCGAAATTCCCTGTTTACTAAATTTTATGAAAATCGTTGGAGCCGTTTCGGAGATTCAGATTATATATATATATATATTAATATACAAGAATTGCTTGTTTAAAGGTATAAGATATTTTTTTCACTTATGTAATTTCCGTAGAACTATGTTTGAACCTTTGGTTCGTTTTATCATCTCACAGCGCCTTAACCTTGAAGCTGGAGACCGTAATCGCTTCACGAAAACAATAGGCAGAACAATGGAACCTATTCGTATAAATACACATAGCGCACATTCCTCAAGTTTTTTTTTTATTGCTTAGATGGGTGGACGAGCTCACAGCCCACCTGGTGTTAAGTAGTTACTGGAGCCCATAGACATCTACAACGTAAATGCGCCACCCACCTTGACATATAACATCTAAGGTCTCAGTATAGTTACAACGGCTGACCCACCCTTCAAGCCGAAATGCATTACTGCTTCACGGCAGAAATAGGCGGGGTGGTGGTACCTATCCGTGCGGACTCATTAGAGGTCCTACCACCAGTGAATTAGTTTAATATATAAATAAATAAATTGGCTACCTTAAAAATGATTTAAATCGTTTTAATTCACCTTACACGACATTACGGCACATGTTATTTCGTAGAATATATAATTATCAGTTAACGCGTGTCGAATTATGATTGTAGGTAATTAACTATTGATAAATTCAACGCTACATTTTAAAATATTTTCGAGTCCTAGGAAACAGAAAATTGTAAATTAAAGGCGTGGAACTACACGCAGAAGTCTCCGGTTATTAGTGTGGTTTTCCTTCTGAAGAACCATTTTCTGAAATTCCTTATATGCATCGGAGTATTATGACCTAAACGCAATTCTCAATAATTATGATGTAACGTATAAAACTATCTACTGATCACATATAGATATTTAAAAAAATACAAAATGTGTGCAATTCACACGTGGTAGAAGTGAAACCTTCCAAAATTAAAATACAATTATCCTAAACGTCTTAAGTATATGTAAAATTTTGTCATTAGTAAATAATTGTAAGGTAGCGCCCTCTGTGAATTGATATTTTAATTTTACGTATAATCCTAAATTAAAATTCACTACAAGAGCTTTCATACACACGTTAGTATTAAAAAATCTCACAGATGGCGGTGTATTAAATAGTATGTATATTTCTGTCTCATTCTTTGCTGGCTTCATCCTACACATTTTTGTATTTGTGTCTCTTACCTGTCATTTTTTCCGTTGCATCCGGTTTGAAATCACAACGATTCTAAAGAAGTTTTCACTTCAAAAAGAAATAGATATTGTACCTATGTTTTTTCCATGGTTATGTACATATGTATTACGAGTATATGTAATCTTTATTTTCATTGTAATTCATACCTATTTATTGCCTTCGGCCAGCATACGGCATATAATGAGATCAATGCTAGGGGTATAGTCAAGCCGCTGCCTAAATATTTTCTTTTTTTCCCTACCTATGCTGATAGCCTTGAGAGGCTATATCAGCTTCGCCCTATCGTGTAGATGAGCTCACGGGGCTCAAGCTGCCCTAGCAAGAGCAGTGCTTCGCAGAATCTACCACCGGATCGGAAACGCGACCCACTGAGAAGATCCGGCGAGAAACTCAGTAAAATATCTTCGTTTTAGTTTAACAGCGAATCATTTTAAAATCTCGTGGTCGCTTTTGTTAAAAAATTTAAAACGGTTCAAAGAACTATTTGGAGAATACGGTTTCAATGTCGCAATGTCGAACGAACAATTCAATTAGCTTCAGTTTCCGTGTGAATATGTTTATCACGGTTTTCATGCTTAAAACGTATACTTTAATAATGTATATTACCTATGTCCTTGATTCGACCATAAACGTTACGGAGAATAGAATAGACAATTGCCTTTTTTGTGTTTTACAGCGTGGCCGTTCTGGACTAAACTGGTCGTGGTGGCGGTCGGGTTTACGGGGGGGGCGGTCTTTATGTACATACAGTGCCGGCAGTATTTGCACCTATGTAATCGTTGGAGAGCTCACAATAGGTAAACATTTCTTTATTTTTAGTCATTATTATGTCATATTTTTATTTTTTGTATTATTAGATGGGTGGACAAGCTCACAGCCCACCTGGTCTTAAGTGGTTACTGGAGCCCATAGACATCTACAACGTAAATGCGCCACCCACCTTGAGATATTAGTTCTAAGGTCTCAGTATAGTTACAACGGCTGCCCCACCCTTCAAACCGAAACGCATTACTGCTTCCCGTGCGGACTCACAAAAGGTCCTACCACTAGTCAATTGTCATTGTGTAGAAGATTTTTCTTTTTATTTCCTAGGTGTTTCAATTTAGCTCACTGCACGTGCCTGGTGTTAATTGGATACCGGCACCAACTTTGAAACATAAGATTGAAGTGATCATTTTCTTGTATAACAGTTATCCGAACCGGAATGCGCTACTGCTTCGCGGCAGAAATGGGCCGAATGATGGTTCTTAGCAACCATTTAATTTAAATATTTTTGAATTGAATGGTAATAAAAGTCTGTCAACATTGAAAACAATACGATAGTATTAGGGTATTTGTTTTACAGAAAGAAAAATAAATGCCTTTTTCCTTCTTTTGTTTTAAGAGATAACGTAAGCGGTAATGACCCTCATACTTACGGTATCATTGAAATATGAATGTACCAAAGTGATAAGTATTTATAACATAATAAATGCAAAGTTTTCCCGTTGTCCAACACTATGCTAGTACATGTGTTTAAAATAATATAGATTTGTCATTTCAATTTCGAAATTCGTTTTGTTTACAGGATGTATGACTGATTTTTGAGTTAATGTTCATGAGTTGATAAAATGGCTTCTCAGTAAGCAGTATTACAACTGTTTTTCATTATTTTCCAGGATACTATTAATACAAAATGCACCAGAGAAGATGGCGGTATGTGGTGGGTCGCCTCCGGTGGTGGCGATGCGGGGGCCGCGGGGCGTGCGGGGTCAGGTGGTCGCCAACATTGAGCCCTCGCCGCCCCCTGCCGCCTTCCACGAGGAGGACGAGAGCGGAGGCTTCGAGACCTACCGCCCCCCGCCGCCCCGCCGCCTTGCGCCCCCCGACGAGCGCATCCCGCCGCGCCGAGCCTCCGACCCGCGCCTCGCCGCGCCCCCAGCCGCGCCACCCGCCCTGCCATCCGTCGCACCACTCGCCATACACGTGAGCTAAACGTTCATATCGTTAATACTACTTCTGAATATCTTCGGACAGCCTCATAAGTAAGCCATTCGGAACCATCACATTTATGCTCGGTGTTTGTCGATTTTATTTGAATTTACTATTTAGATGTCATTCTCGACCAATACAATTGTTTAATAGAGAGAAAGTTACCTAATTCTTATTATATAAATGTTTATATAAGATAATTCGCGCATGTTTTTTTTTCTTAAGTGGTTACTGGAGCCCATAGTCATCTACAACGTAAATGCGCCACCCACCTTGAGATGCAGGTTCTAATGTCTCAAGTATAGTTACAAGTATGTTACGTCAGGAATGTGATTTTGTTATGGGTTACACAAGAGTAAGTGAGAGGTTGTGTGGCAGGGCGTGTACCATATCGCGGTGGATCCGCTGGAGGCCGACATCAGGTCGCTGCTGGCGCTGGAGGCGCAGCGCCAGACTGCCCGCTCGCTGCCAAACCTGCGCGCCTCTCGCGAGAGTCTCCTGCCGCCTGCCTCCTGAGGGCCCGCCCTGCTGCTCTACCCTGACGACACCGTCTACTAGCGCGACCGGGCGCGGCCCTGACGTCACGTGACGGTGCGGGCCCTCGGGAATACTTTGCTAGACAAAGACTTGACGCCCGGCGGGCATCTCAGTGAGTCCAATGGAAGTGTTTCGGTGCATAGACTGTCCGGCGGACCGGATGCGCCGCGAATTGTCCGATCATTTGTAAATATCAAGTAGTGTTTACGTACCGTGGTGTAAATATATTATAAACGTTAATGTCCGACGATGTATTTTAATTCCGACGCTGCAGATTTTAAACGTAAACGCACTCACTTATTGAGCTGATGAAACGATTAGGATATTGATATCGATGTGCCATTATTAAAATTAATACACCAATCTATGAATTCATATTAATAATGTAATTAGGTAGAAATGCGATATTGTAATTTAAAGTGTCTAAAAGTAAACATAATAAAAATAACAATAAAAAATCAACACCAACTTCGTTACAATTTTTTTTAAATAATTTAATTGAGATGTATTGTACTGTTAATACACAAAACTCTTGACTCGAAAACTAGTATACAAATGAAATTCGATTATTCTAATTTCATGTTTATCGTTTCTCGTTACAATATACATGTGTGTATATAATTTTATTTAACAATCAGTACATAGCTCAGGCACTCTGTCATCTGATACACTCGATACGGCAACCATTATGACATTCATTGCTTCAGAATCTCGAAAGATTTCGTGACAATCATTTCTATTAGGATAAAAATAAAAATAAAAACTTGGAAACATCAAACGACTTCGCAATTAAAAAGATTTTTTTTAATAGTATTTATTCCTTTTAACTAGAAAGTATATAATTATGGTCCTAATGTTATAACTTGTACAATTGTATGTATGATCTATGGCGTCAAAACAGAGTTTGTCTAATGGCGCGTTCGGACTGGAGTTAAAAATGTTAAAATGTGTTCGACGCGTCGCACCATTCGGGAAGCTTCGGGTCTTGTCGGCTCTTTCCGACTCCGCACACCCGACGGCAATGGCAATAACAAACATTGTTATTAAAATTTAAAACGACCATAAAGGTTTGTTGTCGTCCGTGACCACGAAAACTGCGGAGCATTCAAAGCGTCAGCAATAATATCGCACCTTTAGAATTAAAGTGGCTTAACTAAAATTTTCAAGAAAATGAGTTTTTGTACTTCAAACTCATGAACATGTATTTTATGAGTTTATTAAATTTTAGTCCAGAAAAGGACAAACGTTCTCTTTCCGTCTCTTTTAAATTAAGCTTTTATAAAAGGACTAGCCGTATTCGCCTGCTTCGCTGGGCATTTAAAAAGAACATTATTATTTATTGTCATTATTATTAGGGAGTCCAACACTCCTATAAATATTAGCCTATCCATTAAGTACATGTATTTTCTGCATGGATACCAAGTTTCAAGTCAATCGGATGTATGGTTCAGTAGTTATAACGGAACATCCGTAAAAACCACTGTCGATTTATATATTGTATAGATTTCGAAAAAAAGGCAATTTTTCAATAACATTTTGAGGTTTACCAAAAAATAAGAATTTTGGAATAAGCCACTTCAATTCTAAAGGTGCGTTATCGTGACATTTATACATATATGCGAGATTAAATCGTAAAAGTAGTTTTGATCGCTCGTAGTGAGACTCGCGAAAACGAAACTATAAGACACACTTTTGTTAATACATGAAGCGCAGTGGTTTATATGATCAGCTCTCTGGATATATATATTTTTTTCTTTTTGTCCTCTTCATACGTCGTTCTCATATAATAATATTTCAATAAATTTTATCAATGTGTTTAGTTGTTCATGTGACGGTTTTTATTGTTACAAGTTTTCAGCGGGCAATAATGATACAGGAAAGAAGTAAATGAGTTCATGTTAAATTTTCGATAAAAAGATTGCGATACCAAATCAATTAATTCTAAGAGTCATGAAGATTTTCACGTAGAATTTTTAAGAAATTGATAAATTTGTGAATCTCTTTTAAAACGATTCATATAAATACTTTAAAACGTATGCGAAAATTTCCATGTTTGAATCAATTTACATTACAAACTTCTTTTTTTGCCATTTAAATAAAAATCATTATAATTTCCAAATACATCTGAATTTTCATAGCTATTCTGATTGGTGACCATTGGCGGCCTTAATTTCATGACTTACCATAGAGTAGCTAATAAATAATGCCACAGAATATTAAACAAAGCACAGAACTGTTAGTCAATGATAGTTTACGTATTACACATTATTACGTACTGTATAGAACATGAAATTAAAAAAGTAAAAAGAAAGAGGAAATATATTAAAGGATATTATAATGTATGTGTTAGAAAGAGACTAACTTTATATTTTAGTTTGACGTTCTCTCTGTCCCACCAAAACCGCACTTACATTCGTAGTGCAAGGTAATACAAAATTAATCAAGTTAAATGTCCATAAAACATTGTTTTTGCGAAAGACGCTTAGACTAACGTTTAACCGTAATGTAAAATGACATACTAGAGCAGTGTTTCCCAACCTTTTATGTTCCATGCCCCACTGTAACATTTCTAAAATATTTATGCCATACATAATTTGTAAAATGAAAACATTGATTTCGTGCACTTAAGAAACATAAATGGTAGGTTTTAGGAAGAAATCACTATGAAATTGTTATCACTACACAATAAGTAATATTTCTAAACATATAATATAAAAACCGAAATTCAAATTCAAATTTATTTTAATATAGATTTTCTATATTAATTTAGTGCGATTACCCCCCTTAATTATCAACTTGCCCCCTTGTGGGGCGTGGGCTCCGCGTTGGGAAACACCGTACTAGAGGATCTGATTTGCGCGGGATCCAATATTATAGGATTTATTTAAGTATTTCAACACCAATCATGACCACTGAGACATTTCAAGAATTGTCATTTTTGTGTTGTCTCTTTAATAATTACAAGCTGAAAGAAAACCATGACCGAATGAAATGACCATTTTTTTTATATAATATTGTTCTTTTTATTGCTTTTAACTTAAACGAAATCAACAAGCTTCGTTTCTTTTTTTACTTTTATTTTCACTCTTATAATATTTTCGGTGCTGTGTAAGTTTGTTGATTTCTTTCATTCATTATTGAACGTCGATTTATAATAAGTGTCACTTATGATCTCTTCGAAAATTGTAATATTTTACTATGCACGCCAAAGAATTAACCACTTGAGATATCAATTTATCGATGGCATTTAGTATCTATTTATTTGGATGAAAAAGAAAATTATTTTTAACTTATAATCAGACAAATTATGAACTCTACTTCACAAAGACCGCTACGGCTAGCTTGGATCCGGATACATTCACTTCAAGATGCCCTCTTTAATATAATTTCGAACTATTTCGATATACTATGAATTATTTTTTCATTGCTTAGATGGGTGGCCGACCTCGCAACTCACCTGATGTTAAGTGGTTACTGAACCCATAGACATCTACAACGTAAATCCCATCTTGAGATATAAGTTCTAAGGTCTCAGTATAGTTACAACGGCTGCGCCACCCTTCAAACCGAAACGCATTACTGCTTCACGGCAGAAATAGGCAGGGTGGTGGTACCTACCCGTGGGGACTCACAAGAGGTCCTACCACCTGTAATAAATGAAGTACCCTTACGTAATAATTTGCGTCCCGGTCAAGTAGATCTCTAAAGAAGACAAATTTAAATTTTGAACGATTGAGGAATTTAAAAACGAACTGAATTCATTTTATGAATACAAACTTTTTTTTTTAATAATGAAATCGCTTTTTTTTGTTCTTCACTCTTTCTACACACTTACACCTTTATTCATCCTACAACTTACATTAAGTATTTTGTTTGAAATAAATTTATATTATGTAAATTATTTTACTGTGTAATTTCGGATTGAATGACGTAAAATGAAAAGAATAGATAATGAATAAAGTTTATTTATGTAATTATTTTTACATATCACAATAGTTTTATTGAATTTTAAATAACGCTGCTTGTAAATAACGCCTTTGATGTTAACATGCCTCAGTGAGTATCATGAGTGATGTTCTTTTTTTTAAAAAGAATATGAAATTTTAATGTGGTGCCTTGAAAGTGTAAAATGCGCGTTTTAATTTGAGATTGCAAATCTATAGCGTATGGTTACGTTAATAATGAGCGTAGTTCAAGTCAACGACTAATTTATCATTTTGAATAAATATTAACATTAGACAATAAAAGGAATTACGCGATTTTAATTTCGACCCATGCACTGCAATACTTTTTAAATATAAAGTATTTTATTTGGTTGTAATTGCTACTCCACTCTAAGATGTGAGTTGTGAATCACTCAACTCTATGACCTACTATTGCTCTTATACCGGTCAATACTATGATATTTTTATACCACTGTGAATTCCAAAGGAGACTTCAATCAAACGCTGTTGGAAAGTGTCGAGCGAGTGCAATGACCGAAACGACCTGCGGAATTCCAGCCTTCGCGAACATGATGTAGCTTAGTCCCAGAAAGCTTTACATAGGATAAACTATACCGTCCTAAGGTGTCACCGTATTATTGGCATTGTGAGACCTTGCAGCTATATAATATATACGGAATATCGGTGAACACAATCGTTAGGACGAGTACGTGACGCGAAAGTAAATTATATAAATTATCACGCTCGTATTACGTAGGTGTTCTATGGTAGATCTCTCCAGAATGGTCATACTGCAAATATGCAGTTTTGTTCTCATAGGTAGTCATAACACAACAGCAGTCGCGTTCTAAGTTTCACAGCTGGAATTTAACGATATATAACAAGTTTTTGTAACGTATGATCAAAGAATGCGCGTAAGATACAGTACGTCAGTTAAAAGTTAAGTCAATTCCATCTCAAATCAGTCATCAATTATGACAAAAGCCTGTTCTGTCCAAGCACACCGCGCATAGGGCTTATCCACACAAAAATATCGCAAACAAATGCTTTAAGGTTGGAAATTGGCGACGTTTCTAAACGACAACGGCGAAATTCTGATCCCCTGGTATTAAAACACCGCACACCCCCAAGCATCACTGAGGCTTTGGGGTCAGTGACACCTGTTTTTTAATGTACATGTAACTATTCGATACTTTTTCCCGTTTAGGTTTACCATTCACTTAAAACCCTAAACACATTAGTACTGTAATAGAAACTGTATACCGAACTTAACCCTAACGCAGAAGACTTTGTTACACCCTGTATAATTACGTAATTGCTCTTCTTGACTAATTTACCGCTTACATACTTTCAAGGACACGACATTCAATTATACATTTGTTTCAACACTGATGCTGCACAATTGAGGTTTTATTGTATCTCCAGTAATATGTATTTTGTGTCTGCTGTACTTAAATTAAAGCACTAATCTGTGCACCGCAAATGTTTTGAACGTATACTTTTGTTTTGTTTCTGTTGCGCGTGTTACTATAGTTTCTAAAAGATAAGGTGTTATTGATGTAAAGACGTGTATAAATTAAAAAAAAAAAAAACAGGACTTAACTGTAAGATGTTTGACATAATATTATTATTATCTCCGTTTTGTTCGTTGAAGTATGTTGTATGCTAATGAGTAGATATTGAGGTGTTATGTGTGATTAAATTAAATACTTCCATTTTGTTGTACTATTTCATAGCGAGCACATACCTGATCGAGTAGAAATGAAGGTTGAAAGTTTTTTTTTTAAATAAATACTAAGTCAAAGGAATCGTGCAAGTGGCGCCTTTACTATCGATCGTCACAATCAACCGAGACGTCTTTACGTTTTTGTTATTGAAAAATTATAAATATATTTTTTACAGGACAAATAGAATATTTTTACTGGTAATTTTAACGTAATTTGTTTAATCCATTTAACTGATTGGACGATGAATATCTCTATAAACCTCTCTATAAAATTGGTTAACCTAATGCGTGCAAAATCTTTGCATCTTCTTGCAATAGAATTTTTCTTCAATATCGGTATACGCGCGGACAGTGCTGTTGTCATAATTTCCGGTTATATCTAGGATAGCCAGTTAAAAAAATATCACTTGTATTCTCATTGAAAAACATTTTTGACATATCTGATTTGTCAATTCAGTAAAAGAAAAACGTTTATTTTTCAAACTTTGAATTGTTAATATTTGATCACGTGAAATTTATACTTGTTTCAATACATAGTGATCGGGCATGTTTGTATTTTGAACATCGTAATGAATGGATTTACTGAATACGTTTGCCTTGAAGATTAATTGGTTGAAAAAAATAATGTTATTCTTATTGATTATTATTACAAGTGTTCGCATTCCCGCCCTCGGCGAGTTATGTACCAAATTGATTTAATTCCTGGACATTTCTACTCTATTAGAAATCGTGTATTCGATGACTATATAAATATCCTTTTCAGTTTCAGCGCATGAGATCTCATTAACCATTCCATTGTATGTCGTGATACGTTTTAGGATCTCTCATATTCTTTTTGAGTTTGCTCAAAATTTCTTTTTTTTTTTCTTGTAAACTTGTGTACTTATTGTTAATGAAATTTGTAAGACTGTATTTTATTTCGTTTTGTAGCAATGTTAGTTATTACTTCAGGTTAATAATAATAATACAGTTATTTTGAAATTAAACTTATATTTTATTTTTTAATTTCCCGTATACGACAGAAATAAATAACACAGTAACTAAATAAAAATAATTTATTTAAGAATGATCGTTATATATTTTCGTGAGATACGACCGGAGCTCTGGTCGCCGTGACTAGACTGTACACTCAACATTTCTTAAATTATACATAAATAATGGTAATTTTCCTGTACAAAACAGAAAACTCAACACTTAGTTTTAAACGTCATACTTCTACTTAATGTAAATAATAAATTATATCACTAATACTCGAGTATTAGAAACGATTAAAACCACCGAAAATAATAAATATTTCACACTGCCAAGACAATTAAAATAGCTTTATCTAAAATTAAAAATGTTAGTCTTATTTTTTTTTTAATTAAAATTCCAGTAACCGTCCTATCCCCGGTTATTTAAATTTTAAGATGATGGCAAGACCGTTTTTTTTGTCAACTAGCAACACATGAGTTCCATGAGTTGTGTGACAAGGCTACTAAAACTGCACTATGGTGGTTAATGGTATTATTGCCGCATAATTAGGAACATCGAGCAGTCGTTAGTGCGCTGAAGGAGGTCACGCGTCGCATCTTTAGAATTCGGTGTCCCCAAGTACATTGAACATGAGACGTTTGAATGAATTCGACTGTTGAATGTGTTCTTCGTGTAGCGAATTTACCTAAAACATAAAACATCATAATTTAAGAATTAAATTATATAATAATTACAATTATATTTATTTAGAGTATTAAGCGGTAGGCAGCGGCTTGGCTCTGTTCCTGGCATTGCTGAAGTCCATGGGCGACGGTAACCACTCACCATCAGGTGGGCCGTATGCTCATCTGCCTACAGGGGCAATAAAAAAAACAAAATTAGTGCGAATTATTGTAGCGTGGTAAATGTATGAAACAAGATTTTGATGGTAAGTCACGTATTTATTAATGTTTCATAGAGGTAAAATAACAATTTAAGAAAAGAAGGTAAATGACACAGATGCACGAAAACAATAATTGAGATCATTAGTAAAACTGGTGATTAAATTGTCTTGTTTTAATTTCATATTATTGATATTTTTGAGTTTGTTAAAATTATGATACTTCTACAGGTTTGTTCAAATATGTCAATTCACTATGAGTTAGAATTTTAAAACAATCTTTCCAAAGGAAGCTTACATATCAAGAAATGCTTAGGTTAGAAACGACAGAATTAAATTTGGAATATTGAGATCGTGGATGTCTGAAATTGAAGTAGAGATAAAAAAAAAAGAATTTCTCTTACGAAGGTCGTTTGTTTTCCTTTCGGTTTCGCGTCGGACTGCTTCGTCGGTTTCGGTGTAGGCGCTGGCCTCTGAAATAAACAGTAATTAAAAATCATATACGTACCTCTGAAATTTTATAGGTGTACTAGAGAAGAGCTTATTACAACTCCTCGTGAACTGGAAGGTAAGTTCAAGGGCTCAACCTTAGAGAATTTGCTAACACTAGCCCTAACAAGAGAAATGCTTCGCTGAATCTACTACAGCATCGAAAAGCGACCCACTGATGACTGAACCGGCCAGAGTCGAACCCACGAACTCGTGTGTTAGTATTGTTATCCGGCAGGCTTGACCTTAAAGTCGTGACGTCATACGATCACAATTTGGGTACTTTTTGTTACTAGATAACCACCTCCACGGATCGTTCTGAAAAGTTTCTGAGTTATATCAGAAGGTCGAATGGATTAATAAATTTATTTGTATTGTTAGTTTTTCGAAATCAAAAATCATTTTTAATCTGTTTCTTTTTTGTTGGCGGATCTTTCTCTATGTAACGGAATCTTTTAATATAATTTTGCACAAACATCACAACGACAAAAAATGATTTATTTACTCTTTAGTTACTGACCAATTATATTGTTTTAAGTTTAAAAATGTTACTGTTGGTAGGACCTCTTATGAGTCCGCACGGATAGGTACCACCACCCTGCCTATTTCTGCCGTTGAAGGGTGCGGCAGCCGTCGTAACTATACTGAGACCTTAGAACTTATATCTCAAGGTGGGTAGCGCGTTTACGTTGTGGATGTCTATGGGCTCTCGTAACCGCTTAACACCAGGTGGGCTGTGAGCTCGTCCACTCATCTAAGCCTGGAACCTGGAACGCCCTTGAGATTAGAGTAGATTACCTTGCTGGTCGGCGCTGTGAAGACCTTGGTGGCGACGGGCGCGGAGAGCTCGGTGGCGGCGTCGGGCAGGCCGTCCTCCTGCAGCGCGCGGTACGTCTCGGACTTGGCGGGGTCGTACTGCGCGGCCGGCCTGGGGCTGCGGTGCGGTGGCGGGCGCGGACGCGGACGAGGGCAGGTTAGTATTTAGTCGGTTAGCGGGCGCGACGCAATCATAACGACAGAAAACATTAGACTCGACACCGCAGGACGTTTAGTTAGCGGGGGACGCGGAAGCGGTTAATGCACGCGTTTACACGTTTAGTCGTGTTTGTGTTTGAGGAAGGACAGGTCGATAAAAATACTAACATTAATCATGTAGAATAAGTCTTAAACTTAATTATTTTTTTGATAAATAAATCGATTACTTTATTAATTTAAACTTATGAACTATTAATTTTTTTTTGTGAAATAAACACCGTTCCATAGCGCGTTCGTTGTTTTAGCGCGTCTGCGGAGCGGGTTCTAGATCTTCTGCTAACAGATCGACGACGTGTTCATGCTCGTAAAAAGACACAGATAGCTTGGCGTGAAACAGATAAATAGTTTGCAAGATTCGAAAGATAGCGTAATAAATTGATAAAAGCATTAATGCGTCAATAAGGATGTGCGTCGACTGTTGCATTGTGGCGTTTCTAGTAAAAGACTTGCCTCTTGACAACGTGCGGCCGTCCGTAATGGCCGTTAGTTCTAAATGACCAAACAAACACTTTATTATTGGCTGAATGTTTACTCCATGATTCGAACAATGTACGGTGTGCTTAGTGCGAGTTTCTTAACGTTCTCGATAGGGTAAAAGTTAAGCCAATTTTGTATGCAGTTGGAACAGCGCCCCTAGCGGCAAACGTACACAAACAATCCCATTCCATACAAATATCAGCTCACTTTTACGCTATCGGGAACGTTAAAAAACTCGCACTAAGCACACAGTTAATATAATCTGTGTGACGACGAATCCAATGTTTTGCAGAATCACCTTTATTAGCGTATTGCGATAAAGCTTAGGATTTTTCTTTTTGGAATTTTGTATTTACAGTAAATATTGTCCATACAGAATCGGGTCCAATTGGAATATTTTCATGGATCCGACCGCTTAGTCTGGCATACGTCCATGTTGTTAAAACCCAGTGCCAAGAAATGTGCGACCTTACAGACTGACTGACACGCTGAGACTATAATATACTTGACATTGGAGTTTGTGGGAAAACATGTACAGCTTCAGTTTTCGGATACCATTATGTGTATCAAGAGTTCGTTTTTTTTTATTGTCCTTGTAGGCAGACGAGCATACGGCCCACCTGATGGTGAGTGGTTACCGTCGCCCATGGACTTCAGTAATGCCAGGGGCAGAGCCAAGCCTCTGCCTACCGAAACCGTTTGCTCGGAACGTAAGCTCATAAATAAATATTTGTGATACTCACGGCAGAGGCGAAGTTTGCTGCCTGATAGAGTTTGCAATGTTCTGTTCCGAGTATAGATTGATTGGAGAGTTGAATTGCTTGTGCAACACCTGGAAACAATGTTATTATGAGACGATTTACTAATGATTAGCTCCTTGGAAGATAGTTTAGAAACAATGAGAAATTCATTAAAAACTGCTTACATGTATGGAGCAATTAGATTTCGGCGGCTAAATTAAGTGTTAGCTGAATGAAACATTGAGTTCAAACATTCAAACATTCTCGAAATTCAAGGCGGTGAAGATCCGAAATAGATATGTGCCGTCATTTAGAAGCGCAATCATATTATATATGAAAATGTATGTAACGACATGCTCTCGACACCATCTCGCGGAGTATTTAAAGTGGTTTTAACATCGAATACAACTTAAGGACCAGATTAATACAAATATAGATGAAATAATAATAATAATAATAGCCGAATGAAGTGACGACCGGCTTCGTAAAAGAAGTTTGTAACGGTACATGCTCGAAGCTGATTTTATCAAACATTTTGATGAAACAACCTTAGGTGCCTCTTCGCCAACCACTCGCTGCAGCACCGACTCTGCCACCTGAGTTTTTTTCAAAAATATCACATGTATACTGCCCTTAAATCAAGTTTACAAAACAAATAATGAACCCAATAAATCTTAGTTATTAATACGCTTTTTATTAGCTTCAGACGTATGTATGTTTGTAACGGAATCTTTGAACATGATTTTGACCCCCTTCAAAACGTCAGATTAACTCGAAATTTGGTATACTTATTAAGGACCGATAACAATATTTAAAAAAAAAAGAAAAAAATATTGAAAAAATTGAAATTCAATTAAAAAATGAAAAATAAATAATAGTTTGAAAAAACAAAAAAAATATCAAAAAAATTTTGTTGGATTTTCTATAAAACGCGTATTTTGTTACTTTTTTAAATATTCATAACTCTAAGACTGGACAGTGGAACTAGTTAGCAACATCAATGTGAGGGTAAATGATTTTGACGTTAAAAAAATAACTGCCTACAGCTGTTTGGCACGGTTTCAAACGAATTAGTATTCGTTAATGTATATGTATGTTCTTGAAGAAGAAAAAAACTTTTTTTGTTTTGTGAAGTCCTCTATAGATTATGATCATTGCATATATCACAGGATTTTACTTTGGTGAAACTTCGCGATTTTCGGTTCTGCACATGATGAGAACGAAAAAAAACCCCACATTTCGATAGAGATGTTGCATTTAAAACTAACTCGTAAATAGTGGATTGTGTGCCGTTATATTAAAATGTTGTATTGTTAGTGATGTATCTGTGCAAAATAACTACTAGTGTATGGATTATAATATGTGCTTGTGAGCTCAATCAAAATGAATCCTTTATAAGCGAAAAGAAAGCTGCTAAGATGGCTGTACATTAAATCACCACAGCATTTATCAATAAGTACATTATGGTAATATATATTATTTTACAGTTCAAAATATCGATTTAATCTATTTGAAAGTAATTTTTATTCATTAATATTATAACTGATTGTTCTGAAAGTTAAAGTGGGTGGTAAACAGTATTGTAATCCCGCATGACTAGGATCGCGTGCTTCGCCCATTTGTCCTGGTGAAACTAGCAAGGTCTCCGGGTCATCAGTGATACTTCCTTCCAAAAAAAGGTTTGAATCATGTCTCCCATCTAAAGGCTAAAGGTCGCTCATATTGGTACACTGGTATGGCATTCACATTGGTACATTAATATCCTCAACCACTTAATATAGGTGGGCCATCAGCTCATTTACACGTCTATGCAGTAAATAACATAAAAAGTTAACGATTACATTGAAATAATATAAATTTTACTTAGTCTTTGAACGTACCTTTTGTTTCATAAGGGTATCACGGTAGTCGTGGTTAGGAGGTGCCCTCATTGCTGGGTTGGGGTGATGACGCAGGTAACTCTCTGTGGGGCCAGGCTCCCTTCGGACCTTAGCTCCCGGGAGCACGAGAGGAGTGGTGCGGTACGGCTGTTGACAAACACAGAAGTAAACTAAACTTTTTCATTTAAAGCAAAAAAAAATAACATTCTTGTTTTTCATGCATCGGCTATATTTGCGAAGCACCTGCATTTAAACAATTTTATGCTTTTGACTAAAAAGATTTTTTGATTGAAAAATCCTTATTGTCCACGACAACTATAGAGTGCGATTCGTCTTCCGTTGCAATATGATTAAAGTAAATGTGTGATTAATCTCCAGTTTTCATCTGTTTAACTTTATCATTCATTGCATTGGAATACCGAGAGGCATTATCTTGAATTTTCTTTTACTACACTCGTAAATTAGAAGGTTACCCGCTATAAACTATGGTTAGGCTTCGCTTAACACCGCATGGGAATTGGAGCTTTTCAGCCTTTGTGAATAATAATGACAATAATAGAATAAATAATAATAAGCAGATAATGCCCCTAAATTAAAAAAATCGAATAATAATTGACATGACCAATGATGGAACGTTTTTAAGGAGATCGCCAGTACTTTAAACATATGGCTGCACAGTAAAGGTTTCAAATAAAGTATTATAATAAACTGACTTAAATTATTGTAACCGTGGTCTGTTATTTGCTTGATCTACTAATAGAATATATCTAAATAAGTTTAATCTTTTAAACCATTTTCTTAAAATATTCAGAACGTAACCTTTGGAAATCTTGAATGTATATTTACTCAATTACACTTGAATGTATTCGCTTAAGCGAAACTATCGCATTATCAAACAGATTACAGAGACTTTCCGATTGTTCGCTGGTATTTTAATAATAATTGTTGTTTTCGTTTTTATTCAATTATATGTATTTTTTAACTTTGAATTTTAATTTCGATTTGTCCACCGATTTGTACAAAGATAAAATTAGATATCTGAGGTTAGCTGTCCGGATAAAAATGTCGATAAACTTGTATTTCGGAATATTGTAGCGAAATATATACGTTGGTTGGATAGAGCAGACGTTAGGTATTCGACAGAAATAATATTAAGGGTCGCAGTTTGTCACCAAACTATTAGTCAAACCACTCAAGCAATTAAGACACTCGAATTTCGTCAGCAAAATTTCGGGTCAAGGCGATTTTCTAAAGTCCGAATTGATAGAATTAACATTCAAAACTTGGACATTGACATGTAAATTGAACTAAGCTTTATCTTATTTTGTTGAGTAAAGTTGTTGATTAGGCATTACATTGGATGAGGAGGAGGACTGTTTGTTAATCGTGAGGATCAATATTTTAATTTCACTTATTTCGAATAATTATGAAGGCACTGATTTTGTGGAACGTAGATAATTTCAACACCGAATTTGTACAGACATTTGTATCAAGATTAGCTTTTAAACAACAGGAATGAAAAGGGAGATCGAGCTTGAAGTTTGAAAATAAAGTTTTTCTTGGTGTTGGGTCAAGAGCGCTATTTGATCATGAAAATCAGCCAAATGTTTCTCGCGGAACGTGCTATGTACATTGCGTCGTAAAACAACAGTAAATTTAAAACAACGATTTTATTGCTATTGTTAACAACTGACTACGTACGTTTGTGTTGCTGAGAATTGCCATGACTAATCTATTCAATAATAAGTTAGCAAAATCTTTTCTATAAATATTTTTTCTGTGCGTATGTGGTAAGCCTAAAATTTTATCTATCAATATATTTAAAGTACAAAGTGTAACTTTTTTAATTATTTCGTGAAAACATCTTTACTTGAATATCCTTTTTGGGCTTTTGATGGACAAACTAGCTCTAGGCCTATCTGGAGTTAAATAGTTACGGACTCCTTCAGTGGCATCAAAGTCTTAACGCCGCCACTCAGCGACTCCCATTTGTATTGTAGTCGGCGAAGTCCTATTTGTATTGTATTACTGGTATGCATCTTTCAAATCGGAATGTATATCGGCTTCGCAGCAGAAATAGGTAGGAAACGGTATGGTATGGTAAGATACCTGTCTGTGCCTTCGTTTTCTTCGCGTTACTTTTGCCCATTTCATCTTCAATGCACGATGCCTTTCCATCATGGAAGTTGTTCATGAAAACTTATTGGCTATGTATGTATGTATGTATGTATTTAAATACAATAATCTCTATTCGCTCGCAAGATCCAGTCTAATTCATTTGGTCATAGTCATTTCATATTTCCATTCGGAGTTTGAGTTGTTTAGTATATTGACAACTCGTGTGATTGCAAATCAAAAAAGGAATTAAAACCAGAAGCATAAGGGATGAAAAGGGCAAATTATTGAATGCATTTTAAGTTAACCTTACGCATCAAGGTGTTTAACGGTATTCAAGTATTGTTGTCTATGAGCATCTGCTGCCACCATGTAAGATTTTTTTATTTATCAATGTAGTTAAATAAATTATGAAATGAACGAATCATATTCATTTTTTTAATGTAGCACGCAAAGAAAAGACGTAACGCAACTGAGATATTTTTAAATATCCAATGTTGCAATTGGGTTATCATTTGTGCGCTGCTTTATTCCGTTCTTCGAATTTAGGCCACAGAATGGAAACTTTTTTCGTTTCTAAACATTTACGATAGACACTGTTGTAAAACAAAGTCATATTTTGTCAATTATAAACAGTATTCACTGATGGCTTGTAATAAGGTCTCTCTGAGGAATTGTTCGAGATGATACCGGCATTTCGTTTTTACCATCGCACCGCCCGCCACCGGAGTAGAGTTCACCCATACTACCTGGAGCCACTGCGGTCATCCACAGTGCGTTTCCAAAGATCTTTTTTGCCACGTACCATCCGGCTATGGAATGAGCTCCCCGGTGTTTCCCGGCTCAATGGTGTTTCCCGAGCGCTATGACATGTCCTTCTTCAAACGAGGCTTGTGGAGAGTATTAAGCGGTAGGCAGCGGCTTGGCTCTGCCCCTGGTATTGCTGAAGTCCATGGGCGACGGTAACCACTCACCATCAGGTGGACCGTATGCTCGTCTGCCTACAAGGGCAATAAAAAAAAATCGAAAAAAAAAGCATTTTATTTGCGTCTGTTTACAATACGTCAACTAAGTATTTGGACGGTGACGCAACGTTCATCCGCTTCCAATAATAATTTGCAAATAAGAATTTCTCGTGTTCTTCACACGTTAATGGCTAACTCATTAATTTCCAAATAGTTTAGTTTAAAACGTTTTGATTTGATTTTATTGAGAAAATGCGAGAGTTACGACCAATTTAAGGTTTTGATTGGGAAATTAGAGCATATGTTTTAGAAATCAATCATTTTTTATTAAGAGATAATTGATTTTACAGATTGGGTATTTAAAGGTACATCCACAGCGCAAGAAATCTTATCTTATACCTTTAAACGAGCAATTCTTGTATATAATCTGAATCTCGGAAACGGCTCCAACGATTTTCATAAAATTTAGTATAGGTACAGGGGATTTCGGGGGCGATAAATCGATCTAGCTACGATTTATTTTCAGAAAATGTCGTTTTATTCGTGTTTTCAATAATAAACTCTTCCCGACATCTATTGGCGAATAATAATACTATTTTTCTTAATTGAGGGCAACTAACTGCTTTAAAGACACAACAAGATGGCGATATCAAAAAAAAAACCGAGCGCGGCTCGGTCATCATCTAGTTGCTGATAAATAAAGAAAAAAACAAGAGTACGCATTCATAAATTGACCAAAGCTACGCAAAATAGTAATTCTATTTATTAAACATCTTAATCATTATTCAATGATGATGCATCATACAATTAGTTTAGTTATTTATTCCGGTGGAATTAATCACATCGACGTCCAATAACAGTGGCCATATCGATGACGCTTTTGTTCGCATTACAATGTGCACGTACAATGAGATCAATATAATTTGATGCATGATTAATCTGCTATTACGGCCGAATATCTTGGCAAGTTTGCATTACATCCATACACGTTATCCACGCCGAAAAATCATGTGGGTGTAAAAATTTTAGCGGTGTGACATTGATGCGAAAATAGCTGTCGGGCTGGCGATTGTATATCATGAAGATGTGGTATGATCAATAAGAGCAATAATAATTCTAGTATATTATTATTGGAGCATTGGTTGAGTTCTCTTTCAAGGAATTGAGAACCGAAACGATTAGTTTTATAATTTTCGTTTAATGTTAAAAGGAAGATAATAATTATATTAATGACGTCTTATGCAATTAAATAACCAATTGTTGAAAACCAATTTTCAAATAAAAAAACGTTTGGCGGTTTGGCAAAGTAATGTTCCTAGAATATTATTACTTAAAATCAAATCCAATATTACTACTAACCCTCGAAACAGACCAACCAAAAACATTTTAAAATATAATCAAAAAACAATAATTTAATCTTGAGTACAATTAGGTAATCTGTTTGCTGTAATATAACTACTGAAGCGAGGGATCATAAGTCCATGGATGAACCATAGATAACATATTGCAATGTGTGCTTTTCTTCTTTAAGCGAGGCATATAAATTTAGCAAGTAATGAATACAAAAACTAGTGGATTGGACATTATGACCCAGAAAGCACAGAGGAAATGATTTACAGTGGTTTTCGTAAGAGAGATGTGAGATGAAAATAGATTAGAGTATTCGAGAGTTTCCAGACCAAATAATTATAATGTAATTGTAATATGGTACCGGATAAATCAGAAAATATATTTATGCTCAATAATTGAGGGATTGTTTCGCGCCATAATTAAAATAACTCAAAATACTGAGTAATGGTTAATCTTTTGTTTATTTTATAAATTGAAAGGCCATAGTATAACACTAAGATATTATGTATGTGTTCTTCCGGAAGCTATATTATTTTATTACTTACAAACAATTTTCAGGAAAATTACATCGTTAATATGACGAGTTATTACATCACATATTTTGTAACACTACGCGCGGCTCGAGTGTTCCAAAATTAGAAAACTTTTCAATAACGAATTTCTTCAACTCATTCTCACATTTAACACTTAGTGTAATGTTAATAATTAGTATTTATGGCTTTTTAGTAAAAACAATATGTATTTATATATGGTAATAGTGGACATTATAAAGATGCAATGATTTCACAATGAGTGACACGCACCCAGTTGCTGACAACTTCTTCTTCAGGATGTTTAGGATCCTGGTATCCGTTCGGGAAGAAGTTGGGGTTGAGCGACATTGTTACACTTGTAGGTATGGACGTGTATCGAACAGAGAGCGATCGCGTACTGCGGCTCCAGTCGTTCCCTCGTCAGTAAACAACGCGATTTCAATGCATTCTATTTTGGAATTATGGCGGGAAAATAGGCGTCGTCGGAGTGGGCGAGAACCTTCTGAATAGTTACAGAGCCTTGCGCCACATAAGACATTTGTAATTTACTGCATCGAAACTAAAAATGTAAAATAAAATTTGCGAAATAACAAAATGAAGCATCTAAATATATAATATTCAGTAGAAAATACGCACTTTATTGAAATATGCGGGTTTTATTTAATAATGTTTCAGCGGTTCCATTCGATTTTATTTCAGCGTTTCATTCCAAAAATGATAATGGTAATGGAAGTAGTAGTTGCCACGGAGTGGAGGGAATGGAATGGAATGGAATGGAAAGTACTCTGGACATTCATGAGATAGATGACATAGGTACAATTTTCGAATGACTCTTTGGAATTGCGACCAATTCTCTATAAAAGGCCCATAGTAGTAGTAATAGTAGTAAACATCTTTTTTCCCTATTGCCCTCCATATTCCTAATTGAGTAGGTACTGGCGACACCAAAGTAGTGTTTTGGGCTCGTACTGGCATCATGTAGTCTGATTTGAAGCAGAGGAACACCGTTATAAAAGTGTTTTAGAGGTTTCGACCTCATTTTTCAAAGATGGTGCCATCATATACATGTTGTTAATTAGCTCTGATAATAGTTTAAGATCACTTGCCCATCTAGACCCATCTAGAATGTTCTTTGATAATGGTGATTGGATGCAACAACGTGATATTCTTTTAAAAACATCCGGCACCTCTGGGTCTAGTTTTTCTCTGTTTATATCGTACTTTATGCTCATGGTCTATGTGATGTGTGCAGAGGATTTTTAGAGATGATGGCGTCCTCTATTTTTAAAATTGTATTTATCACATGCCACTGAAGCAAAGTTCATGTTTTCCATTTAATTGAACTGTTACAAAGCCCGTTTCAAGTAATGCTTTCAGTAATTTGTTATCTGGCTCTTGAATGAACTATCCTTCTCTGTGTATTGAGGATTGCTATGACATATCTTCACGCACACAGAAAATCACCAATACTTTTATACCGTTAATGTCATAGAAGCTTCCCAACTGTTGGAACCGCTGCCTTATTCTTACTGAATATTATGAGCAGTTAATTTACTTAAAATTAGAAATCGTATCCATTGCATTGCAGTCAACAATATATTTGTTCCCAATACTTAGTTTCATTTTATATAATATTTACAGGAACTTTTTTGTTGCTGAGGACTAAAGACTAATAAATAAATTACAATAACGATTAACAAATAATAAGTCTCTTGCAGATTCTGTTTGTTTGCTTCGTATTTGCGTTGTAGCTTGCAATATTTTGTCGTGTGACATTGAGTTTGATCAGTTCTAATGTATTTGCAACGATATCATCTGTTGGTAATTTTAAACACATTCTGTTTTTAAATTTCAAATACAAATTTGTGATAATTAAAAACTATAGCCACATTGATATTATTAAAGTGACCTTATTCTGTTTTCGTAATATTATCTGCATTATACTTACTATCTACGTTTATTTTTCTGTAGTTATTCGTATTTTTTGGTTCAAATAACACGTTTTGTGGTTCAAATATAAGTTTTTAAAACGTATTAACATATTCTACACAGATCGGCAGGCGTATATTTCAAATAATATCGTTTTAAATTGGAATTTGTTCTATCCGTAGACAACGTATGCAGAGTTAGAAATAAAGCCACCGCAATCGTCTATTAATGCGATTCGTGATTCAGAATCTGCGCAAATTTAGACTCAGTCGAGAATGTTCTAAAACTTCGATGAATTATTACTGCATACCAACCGGTATACCCTATATAACGGAGCCTAATGTTGATAGTGTCGTCGGCCGTTCTAATTAATAATTGAATATCGTAAAGTTGGCATCGCTCCAAAATACGTCATGTTTCGATTTAGCTAGGTTCAGTTAACCTATTTCGCTGAAAACATCAAGGATTAGGCCGATAATACTGTACGAATGTACCGAGACCCCAAGGTTACCGCTAGAAATACTGACCTGTATACAGTATGGCCTATCAGAAAGTCTATAAAATCTAGAATAGACGTAATACTTATTCGTTTTACTTAGATTCAACGATATCTCAAACTACGAAAAGTTCTATCGGCTTCGACCAAATAATAGTTTTAGTCCTCTCCCAGGACTTCTGCTTCTTCTACTGATTGTTGCCAGATCATGTAGTTTTTAGAAGTTTTAGAAGCTTTTAGATTGAGAAAGTTACTACTGAGAATCACTTATATATTGCATCAAGAATCCTCAGTCTCAAAAACTCGTTTAAATGATGCCATATACTAATTATTTTTTCACGATTTATATTTTTATACAAAGTCCGTATCTTCAGTAACGTATGCTACAGCAAATTGTCATTATTATTAAACATATCGTTAAGAACGTTAATGTCCCTTTTCTAATTTTTATAACGTAAATATATCGTTGGAAAGAGGTCGGAAAAGAAACGTGACGAAACATAGGCCGGTTACGCTGGTAGCCGTCATTTGGCCTCTTACCAAATTAAATATGACGGCATATTAGTAGTTTGGGTCGCAGTTAGCCTGACGAATTGTTACATTGAACTGATTTGATGCGATATGCGTGTTCAATACATACACATGAACAAAAAGTACTATTGCAATCTATACAATATTCATTAGGTATAAGTTGTCTACAAAATGTGGCCAAGAATAACAGTTATAGTACATATTATTATAGTATACTAGTCGTACTCGTCCGCTTCACTGGGCATTTAAAATTAACAGTATTATTTATTGTCATTATTATTAGGGAGTTCAACACTTGTATAAATATTAGCCTATCCATTAAGTACATGTATTTTCTACATGGATACCAAGTTTCAAATCAATCGGATGGATGGTTCAGTAGTTATAACGGAACATCCGTAAAAACCACTGTAGATTTATATATTACTATAGAGTATAGATAGTAATTGAAGTTACATAGTAGATTTAGACTTGACTCTGGATGTGGTGGCTACGTAAATGTAGATTGCTACAGTCAAAAGAGCACTCGAATTCAATTGTTTTTTAATCGTAGTACCTGAAAAAGTTAATGAAAAAAAAACCCACATGGAATAGGTACCTCGGGTGAACAGAACAGAACTTTCCTTAGTTTATTAAGCAGGTATTTTTAACCAAATTGTGATGGGTGATGAAAAGATGATACTCACTAAGTACTACTCATGATAATCATTAAGTCACAGAAAAGTTATCTGTTTCATAGTCACTTCAATGAATTTTTTTTTAACTTTTTCAGGTTTTGCACATCAAGAATAGAGAGATAACTCTTGCGAATAATGTTGGAGAAGTTCTCAGAGAAACAATTTCGATTTGTCAATGGATCTTTAGCCAAAATTGGCTTTTTACTGGTGGTAGGACCTCTTGTGAGTTTGCGCGGGTGGGTACCACCACCCTGCCTATTTCTGCCGTGAAGCAGTAATGCGTTTCGGTTTGAAGGATGGGGCAGCCGTTGTAACTATACGTGAGACCTTAGAACTTATATCTCAAGGTGGGTGGCGCATTTACGTTGTGGATGTCTATGGGCTCCAGTAACCACTTAACACCAGGTGGGCTGTGAGCTCGTACACCCATGTAAGCAATAAAAAAAAAAATTTGGTACCTAATGAAAAAAACGTTCCTTGTAATAATAAAATACCTTGCTTAGACTTGGCGAGTCCTGTATCTAAGAGTTAAAATTATTATTAGAAAAGCAAAAATTATATTCCTCGACAGGGCCAGAATGTATAACTTTGATGAGACAATACTTTGATGAGATTTAATATTTAGGTACTTAAAGTGCGGTTTAATTTTTCAATATAATCCACATTAAAACTATTTTAAATTTATTCTCACATTTATTCTAGCCCAATCTTATATATATGTACATAAATCTCACAACTTCACTCCTCGCGTTCCCGCTAAAAAGTTTCAGATTTCTATATAAATTACTTCTTGACATTTACGTTTCTTTTCACATAGAAATAGCTTATAATATTGAGTAATGAGGTCTCTGGCAGCTTAGACCGATTTTTTGTGTGTAGGAGTAGTGTGAGCTAGATATAAAACGGTAGTTTACTGCGAGATTAAGTCGTAAAAGTAGTTTTAATTACGTCTACGACTCGCGAAATGCTAATATATTTAAGCCATTTCATACTTTAAGTCCCTAATAAAGTCCCTAAATCCCTAAAGTAACAGGGAAATCAAGTGTTGGAAAACATTAGGGATATAGACGAAACGTTTTAAATCGACTAATGCGGTTCCGAGATGTAAGACTTAGAAGTGTTGCTGGGAATCAAAAGGCGATATTAGTGCTTCTTCACTATTGGAGATTGACAGTCTGTTGAAAGTTCAATATGCTATTGGTTTTTTATTATTATTCCCATTGTAGGCAGACGAGCATACGGCCTACCTGATGGTGAGTGGTTACCATCGCCCATGGACTTCGGCAATGCCAGGGACAGAGCCAAGCCGCTGCCTACCGTGAATGTCCTTCGACACTAATTTTTTTCTCTACTTAATCGTTGGCAGCCTAAAGGCCATTCCAATTACGTGCGGTTTGGTAGACAAGCACACGGGGTTGAAGCTGGGATGGTTTACTAACACTAACCCTAGCAAGAGCAATGCTTCGCAGAATCTACCATCCGATCGGAATCACGACCCACTGAGAGACTTCGTGGGTACCTTTATATAATGCATACGACTGACCTGACTCTGAATAGACTCATCGATGGTCTCATCGGTGCGCGTGGAAGAAGGCGACAGCAGATAGGTTCTGTATTCGCCATCCAGTTGTGGCTGGAATTGCGAAGGTGGCACCGGTGTGCTGCGAGGCAGAGATTCCGGACCACGCCATGACGGAGGCAACGGGCTTGGAGTCCTGCCGCAAAAACAGACATTAAAGAAAGTCATTCATTTATTTATTTCCACATTGTAAATCAACAGCGTTACCGTAGATGCTTATTCTAGAAGTTGTTATAAACAATACAGATTACAACGGCAAATTGAAGACAGTGCATAATAATATGCTGTGCTATGCCAGCAACAGTTAACTTAACTTAATAAACTATTTTATTTAATCATAAACATTTAATTCCTGTTTTCTTATTTGACATTACTAATAAACAAAATAACCTTATTCATTAACAACCTTATTAATAACATCATATCAACAGAGTAAGTTAATTGTGAGTCGATGCATTTGTGTGTATTAGAGTGTGCATGTGTCATAATAATTCGTTTAGTGGTAAATTGTTTAAATGAATGGTAAATAAACTTTTATCCTCATTCTGTGGCAGTTGTATAAACATTAATAACATTTATGCAGGTGTCTCTAACATTGTGTTTTAGAAGAAAAAAACAAGAGATTATTTAAACAAGTATCTTATATCAATTGTAACGTATAAAACATGTACATATTATGTACAGAAACATGACAATGTATGGTAGTGATTTGGGGTGCAAAAGCGCAAAAGACTTTGATGTTTATATTTTCTATTTACTTTGTACATTATTGGTAAATGGCACATCAATCTCAATATCCGCGTCTCGGGTCTTTGTCTTTTTTTTTTATAGCTTAGATAGGCGGACGAGCTCACAGCCCACCTGGTGTTAAGTGGTTACTGGAGCCCATAGACATCCACAACGTAAATGCACCACCCACGTTGAGATATAAGTTCTAAGGTCTCAAGTAAGTTACAACGGCTGCCCCACCCTTCAAACCGAAACGAATTACTGCTTCACGGCAGAAATAGGCAGGGTGGTGGTACCCACCCGCGCGGACTTACAACTGGTCCTACCACCAGTAAAGTTCAGTGTCTAATGCTTCATACCTTGTCGTGAATAAGGAGGTAGCTATCAATGTTTACTTTTTTTTTCCTACCTAAGCTGATAGCCTTGGGAGGCTATTTCAGCGTAAACTTTACTAGTAGGTGAGCTCACGGGGCTCAAACCTGACGACGCTGCTAACACGAACCCTAGTAAGAGCCGTGCTTCGCAGAATCTAACACTGGATCGGACACGCGACCCACTGAGAAGATCCGGCGAGAAACTCAGTGGGCTAAAATGTTTACCTGAATGGTGTGGCGCTTGCGTTGGGTATGGGCGAACGTGGCGCTAGTGGCGTGCCTGAACCTCTCAGTCCTTCGCGTTCCACGTCCCTAAGACATCACAACATGCTTGAACATGATCTAGACACACTACCGAATCAATTTAACGACAATACGGTATATATTACATCGCAACACACGAAAATGCCAGTCAAACTGCAAACGGCATCGAATTAGTTCAACATTGACGTAGCAATAAATATTAAAAACAATTTTTTTTAACCTGTTCGCTGGTAGCCTAAGTGGCTATTCCACGCCTGAACGGGTAGGTGAGCTCACGGGCTCAACGTAAGATAATTGCTTCTTCAAACGAGGCTTGTGGAGAGTATTAAACGGTAGGCAGCGGCTTGGCTCTGCCCCTGGCATTGCTGAAGTCCATGGGCGACGGTAAGCACTCACCATCAGGTGGGCCGTATGCTCGTCTGCCTACAAGGGCAATAAAAAAATAAAAAATAAAATAAACTAGCCCTAGCAAGCTTCGCAGAATCTACTACACGCATCGGAATCGCAATCCACAGAAGATCCGCCGAGAAACTCAGTGGGCTGTGTATATGGGATTTTAAAAAGCTAAAGCAAAAACAAAATGGTGCGTCGTTGGAACATATTGCCATCTCGTTCGAGCTGCAACACCTTAATAGCGATGACGTCATAGATGGCATGATATTGATATGATATTGAAACCTTCATAACCGATCGGAAAGGCGTCCAATTTACTAATTTCTTGCCTAAAACGAATTCAAAGAAACAATTTTCAACATCCTTGATATTAATTTCGGTATTGTTGAAATAATTTGTTTTAACAAGTGTTTCTGCACCTAAAGTTTATATTAAAACATATATAGGCGAATTATAATTATTGCTGCATTATATTATCGTATTGTCGTTAAATTTCGAAATAACATACAGTATATTGAAAATAAGTGGATGTGCTATTCGAAAGGCAGGTTTAGAATACATTCAGACAACAAATAATTACATACGAACATTTAAATTGAATGCTTCGGAACCATGCAATGTTTTTTATGTCAAAGTTTACAGCCATAGAATCATTTACCAAATACTAGTGTACCCATCTCATGTTTGAGTATAAACTTCATTTGTAATCCAATAGTTCCGTGCTTACAACACCAAAGGTACATCATTTTGCGTGCATTCCTCATGCAATTCTATCATTGAATTTGGCTCTATCAATTCCTACTCAATCACAATATCGATTATTTAAACGCAAAGTCGATAAAATCGTCTACGATCAGAAATTTTTTTGCGATACAAATTAAATTTTAATGAACTTCAAAAAAAGGATAGTTTTACATCGAGCATTTTTTTTAATAATCACAATAGACAAGGGAGAGATACAGGGTGGGATTTTTGTCAAAATATACTATAGTTTTTAATTATTATTATTATTACTAGATAAATAACATTTAGGCACGACATTGAAGAGACCTCTATGTATACAGTCATGTCTTACTCGGCGAGCTCGTGATAAAATGTGGGTGTCGGCACACGGCCTACATAGCTGCCCGTCGTGCGTGGTACAGAGTATAGATGAGGACTCGAACCGCCCCTGTGATCACACTTACCGGCTAATAAATACGAGCTATGACAGTACTTTACAAAAAACTACAAATACGCATAAAATAGTTTTAAAAGTTACTCTAAACTAAGTTTTGATGAATAAACATTGTAGTAAACTATTTTTAAATGAAACGAAATGACAGACATCGTTATGAGATGATAGTGGTCATACTGTATTTATACTGTTTTGATGTTTAACACATTGAACGCTATGCGGCTCACCGCGGCACCGGTGGACCTAGCGTACTATAACTATTCGGGCCAAGCCTAAGTCGAGGAATCAGTAATTTTTATTAACTTGATATTTTGATTCTAAAATTTATAAAATGCGATATTTTGTACGGAAAATAAAAATTAGCGACCTTTTTACGGTCTAGTTTTTAAGATATTTTAGATATTTGATAAAAACTACAACTTTCTATTGGATTTGAAAACCAAGGCGTTCGGTTCGGCTAAAGGGCACGCGGCTCACTTCAATACGCGTTTTGTTTATTAGCTGCAATCTGTGGCTTGTAAAAAACATTTACATTAAAACCCTCACACAACTCACGGACGACCCTCATGATCCGATCGGTTCAGCAAGATAAGACTCACGAATGAGCACCGTGGTTTGAATGAAAATACTCGATTTTTCATGTGACGTTCAACGTGTTAATACATTTTCTGAAAATATTTTTGCAAAATTCTGTCTTAAATTCTTCGCGGAGAATTAAAATGTGTTAGTTTATTACCTTTGTATGACTAATTTAATCTGATTTGGAGCATTCTTGAATAGATTCTGTGCGTCCTCATGTCGAAGGTCACGTGCGTCATAATCGTCGATCTTCGCGATGATATCCCCACGGACTAAGTCCCTGCCGGCCGGAGTACCTGGCGTCACCTGAAAACAGAAAATAGATATTTGTTTCAGCTTTTTGTTCGCCAATTAAAACCTTGTGTGTTTAGTATTATCTTTTTTTCGGTTTTTACGATTCGGAGACATAATTAAAACTACTTTTACGGTTTAATCTCGAGTTATTTACTGTCATCATAATATTAGTACCGATATTTCGAATACTTTAATTTTCATTCTTGTGCTAACTAAAGTCTATGTTTCCATAAAAATATTTAGAAACTCTTCACAATATAAGTTATCACGCATTAAATGAATGTCAACTATGTATTTTCTCTATTAAAATGAAGATGTTTTTTTATTTCCATGACCTCGCGTACCGTATATAGAATTAGTTCGTTTTCTTTAGCGAGTATTTGGATTTTGAGTAATCTTAAAAATTGTTGGCACTACTGTTCAGACTACGTTTATAAACTGAAGACTTGGATGGTCGGTTATTTTTGACATCTGCAACGTACTTGTGTGGTTATCACAGACTATACAACAATGAGGATTGCATCAGTGTGCATAGTGCGAGTTTTTTAACTTCTCGATCGCGTTAAAGTTAACTCAAATTAATGTGTATGGAGTTGGAAGAGCTTCCCTTTGTTTGTGCTAGGGGCGCTGTAGGGGCTATGCTGATAGCCTTGAGAGGCTATTTCAGCTTCATCCTAACGTGATGAGCTCACGGGGCTCTAACCTGAGTGTTGCTAACACTGGCCCTAGCAAGAGCAGTGCTTCGCAGAATCTACCACGGGATCGGAAACGCGACCCACTGAGAAAATCCGGCGAGAAACTCAGTGGGCTGTGTCTATCGATTAATTCGACGCTTGCGACGGGTTCGACGAGAACGGTGACCGATGCTTGTGTTACCTAAAAGCTCCGTTAATGGATCGGGCGGATCCGTAATGACGTACAAATTTGAGTTAACTTTTACGCGATCGAGAAGTTAAAAAACTCGCATTAAGCACGCTGTACTTGGCGTTAGAAGTAACGTCACCAAAACGACGCCGAAACTTGCTTGTTTGCAAAATGCCTTATCACCAGTAAATTTAAAGGAATCATTTAGATGCGTATGAAATTTTTCATTATTCTAGGGCTAGAGAATTTTTGGTGCTTGAAATCACAGGGATTTTCAATTACCGTTATGAAAGTATGTATCGCAAAATACAGCGGAGAGAAATTTATAAAAAAATGCTTTTTTGTTGCATGCGAAACGTGTTATTGTTTCACAAACAAATGTGTAGCAGATAATCCCGTTGAAGAAGTAAATTCTAAGAGTCGTGAATTTTTATTGACTGTCTCTATTTAATTAGTTTGCTACAAATTAATCAACATGTCACTGACTTTATACCTGGCAAATTCTAAAATATAAACGCAAGGGAGTGGCCTATTTGAAAATTATGTGTTATTTAATAGCAAGACGTTACGCCAGCAGTCCGAGGTTGAGCAGACCGTGACATTCTGATGTTTGGACGTGGAGTCTAGTTCTGAGTGTCACCTGCAAGGGTAACAAACTATATTTTTAAATGATAGTATTAAGTTTTTATTTATTTTCAAAATTTTCATAAATGTTTTATTCATAGCTGCAGATAGGGTGTTGAAAGCCTATCTGCTAATAAGTTGCTCATGTGCGCCTCAGTCTGAATGCTGTTTTTACCCACTTTGTCATTTAAGGTCAAACTCAATCTTTTAGTACACCGGGTCTCTTACGCTTTAATGTTGACTTCATCACAGCTGAAACCGGTCATATGCGGTATACCGTACATATTTAGGTATATAATACCTATTAGGTATCACAACACGTTCTACCATCGCTAATAACTACGTTACGTATTGATATTTAATTTACGTTATTAATTACTAAGTATTTTACTATATCGAATATGTATAGCTTATCTTTTGTAGTAAGTAAAGTTTTTATTTTGTTTTTTATTATGCCAGAACACACTGTTCTCACGATTGAAAAAAAACTAGGATTAATTAATAGTAATCAAGAAAACACTAAAAGGCGAAACTCTATGCGCATGTCGAAGTTCTTACTGATCATAATATTATATTGTTTCTTGGTATTCTCAACTGCTCAATTTCAAGAAATTCTGCTTGTATAAATCAGACCTAAGTCATTCTAAGCTATATTCCAATAAGTATATCTATTATATGAATTTTAATTATTGTATTACTCAGATATATCATAGGTGTCTCAACGAGTTTAGCAAAAGCTCACCATTAAGGCGGTTTTAAATAAAGATTCAATTTGGTAGACAATGCATCCAGCCATCGGGACGACCTTGTAAGAGGGATTGAGAGGTGCGCGGGACGAAGATGCACCGTTTGGCCGGGGGCCAGGCTATATGCGTAACACCGCGACGCCGCGCCAACCTGACATTTTTTTTTATTAAAAACAACCGATGATCGGATGGAGGCCGACACATCGGTTCGACCCGTGCAAATCCATCACACTTTACGAGTCAATGGCGAGGACGTCTGACTATATTTAATCGCATCCATCGTCATGTTTCAAAGAGAAAAACACAAAGCGACGTCAATTCGACGTGCGTTACGGTTTTTTGAAAAAAATTTGAGATGCTACATTTTGGCACACGTTCATCCGCATTACATTCATACGCAGGTGACGCTTTAGTCATTGCGTCAGTTTGTGTCCAGTTTGACGCAACAAGAAAGATTATTAGTAATTTATCGTTGTTATTTCTAACCTCGCCGCTTCCACGAAACATGTAAGTATTATAGATACAGCAGGTTAAACTAATTTCCATTTATGATAAGTTCTTTAATACCAATATAATAAATATGATGACGTTAAATCGACTGACAAGAGCAGTGTTTGAAATAGTAACGTCAACTACGATGAAGCAATATATTATGTTTCAGTATGCGAGTATCTCAATGATAGAAACTGTGAAAATGTTCAATGTTATTAAAATAGCAGATACCTACATTTGAGAAATTACTTTAGAGACGAATTTTTGCTTTTATAAACATAAAAGAAATGTGCCTATATTTCAAATGGTAGGTACTAATTGGTACTTCTTACAAACACTGGGGTTTTTGTGTAGAGGTTATAATATTAGGTATTATTTGTGACATTTGCATAATCTATGCTTGGTTTGTGCTAGGGGAATAGGTCAGATAAAAGGCACAATAGTAATAGGGAATATCCCTGTCCATAATTATCTCGCTCCGAAATGCTTCTGATTTCAATTTTGATTGTAGAGATTAGCATACCGCAGGTACGACTAGTAGCTGCAAATATTAATGCATTTCAGACTCCCCGTGTACTACCTACTACTACTTTGTACTACCCCGTGTACTACTCATTACTACTGAACCTTGCACCCGAAATCTGAAGACCTCAATCGTGTGAATGTCTCGATCAACCATACGGGCAGCGGTAACTTAACAGCATTTGGTGCTTGACCTCGTCTGCCTATTTACGAAAAAAAAATTAATTGGCTTTCTAACATAAATATTCTTTAGTTTTATTGATGACTTTCAATAAATAAATAAAAAGGGACTTTTTGGCGGGAACGCGAGAAGTGAAGTGGTGTGATTTGTTTTATTTTGTCTATTTATTGTTTCTTCTTAAGAAGAAAAGAAAGAAGAAACGTAATAGAAAAGTAATAGATATAGTGCAAATTTAGAAGGCTTAAATGGCGTTGGGCAGGGCATATGGTTAGAGGTAAAGATAAATGGAGCAAAATTGTGACACGATGGTATCCTAGAGAAAGTAAAAGGAAAAAAGGTAGACCGCAAAAAAGATGGGATGACGACATAAGACAAGTGGCAGGCGTCACATGGAACAGAGTGGCTCAAGAAAGACATGAGTGGAAAAGGTTGGAGGAGGCCTTTGTCGATTGGCAAACAGATCTGCAGAAAATAAGAAAAAATCAAATAAAAGGCTAGATTAAGGTTTAAAGAAAATTTAAGTTGTCTATATATTATATTTAGTCATATAATTGTAATATGGATCTGAATAAAATGTTTCTTCAGTTTTAAATGTGTAATTACGGTGGTTTATTAATTGTTTAATATCTGTGAAAGTGCACAAGCGTGGAAAATGAAACAAAGCCGCTGAACGTAACTTCTCGGGATCCTCCAAAAAGTCTACTGAAAAAATCTCAGTAAATGACCACCATTTTACTGAGATTATATTTCATTTCATATTATCTCATCTCATTTTATTTAATTTCATCCCAGTTGATCTCAAATTAATCATCTTCATTTCATTTCACTACATACTATCATTTTTTTTAAAAATAAGAATACAAATTAAAATAAAATATGACATAAAGGTCTTAGTTACCAGGTCATAAAATCCCTTTAAAAAAAATCAATAACAAAAGTAAAAAAAATTGATAACATTCGCCAATAACTATCTAACAACTTACTTAATTTTTATGTGTTTTATTAAACCATTTTCATTTTTAAGACGGTTTTATTAGTTCTGTATGCACTTATATATGTTTGTTTATATATAAAGGAATCTTTGAACGTCATTTTCACCGAACTTTCATCAACTTGAAAATTTACATGCGTCAAGTACACAATGCTATCTCAGTGCAATAATTTTATAGCTTTGAATGTATTTTTACAACCTGTCCTGACAGAATCTTGATGGCATGCTGCCGTAATTATCGCTTCAAGAAAATCTGTCATTTGTTAAAACCATGTTAAAACGGCCACTACTTACTCGCTACCTGTCATATATTGTTGGCTCTATGACAAAAACTACAATGTTTCAAGTGAATCGGTTAGCGCGAGCAGTTAAACGACAAGCAATGAACCATACAAACATTCTTTACCGATGAGCTTGATGAGATGAGCTTACAATGTTAATGATGTTATCTTCGAAGTCTTAGCGGATGAAACCGAAATCTGCACCGGCCTTTGAGAAGTTGCCAAAAATTTAGTTACGAAATTTACTAATTACGCAAAAAATTGTCGACGAGTCATAAATATGTTTCACACAAATAATACACGCATATCTTATTTTCATGATTTCGATAATTTACTTTTTTATTTAACTGATTGATCGGTTGACTCATCTCCACCGACGGAGAGGAAGCAATGAAATAATTTTAATGGGAATATAAAAGAAAATGGACTCAAGGCTGCAGACTAGATTGACTGATTTATGGCAGCCAAGGTTAGCCGAAAGATATCTGCTAAGTGCAAATCTTAAAAGAAAACAGATGTTATACGTCACAGAACATCTAAAGAATATTTATTTTCGTAAATAGATACATACATTTACCACAAAACTAATCATAAATTTTATTTGGGTTGGTATTTATGACGTAATCAGAGTTAAGATTCTCTTTTTCTACATACTTTGTTCTCAATTACCTAAGTAAAGTTGTTGTCGAGAAAAATATATTTACTAATTTACAATACTTTCCAGATAGCTGTCCAAATCACACTTTTAAATGGGTAGAGTCGCTATTAACAAAAGTCTTCGACTTTTCCAATTTGTTGGTGAAATTTATTTATCGCTGAAGGATTGGAAGCCGGTTCAATTGATTAAAGTTGCTATAAACTTAAAAGTTGTTCGACTAAACCCGACTCATGTAAATTTATTAGATATTCGATATCATCGTTAGAAAAGTGTATCATTTTCTTTTCAAATGTGTAGGTCCAAATTTTCGCAGTCATATTGAGGTGGTTTTGAGTCATCGGAAACCGTTTCTGCTGGCAAATACCAGAGATTACCACAGACAATAATAATAATTACATAATAATTTAAGACGGTCGGGATTTGTTATAAATAAAATTATCGCCTACGCTGCTAGTCGATACTTTGTAAGTGAGTCACGTTAACTCATGAAAATTTCTTTCACTACATGTAATTTGCACATCTCGTTACATATTGTACGGGCTGCACTAAAAGTATTGGGAATGGAATATTTCCACTGTTCCTGTCATATTAAAATCTTTTTAATTGAAAACTCCTTGGTTTTAAAAATCGAATACCATTTATTTATTTAAAAAAAGATTCTCGGTCTTGTCACGAGGTTTTGTCAAACTTGTTTAGTTGTTGAGAAAATGGAATTGACTCGAGAAAATTCAAGAGCGATGATTTATTATGACTTTCGAAGTGGTTTAACACATAACAGTGTGTTGACCGGATGATTTCTGCATTTGGTGATGAAGCCCCATCCAAAACCACAATTTATCACTGGTTTGCTGAGTTTCAACGTGGACGTGTCAAGCTCAATGATGATCCCCATCAAGGTCGTCCAAAAACAGTCACCCAAGAAAACGTTGATGCTGTGCGTAAGCTGATTGAGGAAGATCGACATGTGACATACCGCGAAATTCAGGCAACTTTAGACATTGGCATGAGTCAAATACAAATAATCTTGCATGAACAATTAGGTGTAAAAAAGTTGTTTTCCCGATGGATACCGCATTCGCTCTGTGAAGAGCAAAAAGCGGCTCGCGTTACTTGGTGCGTCAGAACTCTCGAAAGATTCCACGCAGGATCATCAAATGCTGTATACAACATTGTATCAGGTGACGAATCCTGGATATACGCGTACGAACCCGAAACAAAAAACCAGTCACGAGTTTGGGTATTCGAAAATGAGTTAAAGCCAACAAAAATTGTTCGTTCACGGAGTGTTGCAAAAAAAATGGTGGCCACGTTTGTCTCCAAAACCGGCCATGTTACGACTATACCTCTTGAGGGACAAAGAACGGTTAATGCAGAATGGTATGCTAGCATTTGTTTGCCATAGGTCGTTTCTGAACTCTGTAAAGAGAACTGCAATCGCCGCATCATCCTCCATCACGACAATGCGAGTTCTCACACCGCGCACAGAACAAAAGAGTTTTTAGAGCAAGAAAACATAGAATTATTAGACCATCCGCCGTACAGCCCCGACCTAAGCCCTAATGATTTCTATACTTTCCTTTATAAAGAATCTTTATTTTATAAAGAATAAATTGCGTGGACATAGATTTTCATCACCTGAAGAAGCTGTGGACGCCTACAAAACGGCCATTTTGGAGACCCCAACTTCCGAATGGAATGGTTGCTTCAATGATTGGTTCCATCGTATGGAAAAATGTGTCAAATTTCGCGGAGAATACTTCGAAAAGCAATAAAGACATTTTTAAATAGTAATGTTGTGTCACTTCGTTAATTCTCGAAATTTTCAGTGCCGCCTAGTAAAATGTCACGTGAAATGTAAATTCATTTATCATTTCATTTATACGAGAAAATCAGTTGTACTCTTCCGGCCTTGTTTGTTAGATAAGCTTTATATTTTACATTCTTTTTTTTGTTACCCTTGTAGGCAGACGAGCATATGGCCCACCTGATGCTGAGTGGTTACCGTCGCCCATGGACTTCAGCAATGCCAGGGGCAGAGCCAAGCCGCTGCCTACCGCTGAGTACTCTCCCCAAGCCTCGTTTGAAGAAGGACAAGTCATAGCGCTAGGGAAGCACCGTGGACGGGAGCTCATTCCAAAGCCGGATGGTACGTGGCAAAAAGATCTCTGGAAACGCAATGTGGATGACCGCAGTGGCTCCAGGTAGTATGGATGAACTGTACTCCGGTGCGATAGTAAAAACGAGATGATGGAATTATCTCATACAATACCTCAGAGCACTCACCATGGAACATACGGTACAAAATACAGAGAGAAGCGAAGTCCCTCTGCAGACCCAGAGGCTCCAAACGATCCGTGAGAACGGGATTATCGACAATCCGAACGGCCCTCTTCTGTATGGAGTCAAATCTTTAAAAGGCCTTTAAAAGACGATTGTCGAAGTCTTATGAATATAAAATTTAAATAATTTTCATTAGGAATAATACTCGTTGAGTCTAGGTTTAGTATCACTTACGCTACATTGCAAGTAAATCATCGGGTGCGTGTTACTGCAATTAAATCATTTATACTTCAGCGATGAAGTTATATCTATCATCATGGTAACTGATCGTAGTTCTATGTTTTATACTTATGGCATACTTAGTCCTATACATTTTATTTGTACTTACACTCCAAATTACATTTAAGCATTTCATCTCTTTAATAATGTACCTAAGTATTCCTCTGGTTTCTGTCTCAGCGTTTATCCATTTTGAACGGAGTAATTTTTAAATTTGGTCATAATAGGTACAGAGTTCAAAATGATAATAAAATTCAATAGTAATTTCTTTCTAATTAGTAAAAGTAAAGTTCGTTTATTATCAGTTCATCTGCTCGTTTGCAGCTTTTGTTTGTCTGGCCAGTATCTGCTTGTACACACTGATTTGGTTCATTTTAATTATTTACTATTTGCCATATAAAATATCAGATAAAAATATAGTAAATTGTTACTTATTGAGTGATTTAGGGATACAGTAGGTATTTATTAACCAAGGAACAGGGTCATTTAGTAAAAATCACTAATTGAATCCGTTACGGCTTCATTTGAATAGGGATGGCCGGAAGTTGAATAATTAATAGTTTTAAAAGAAAACAGCTCCAGAACGACGTAGGCTTACGACAATGAGGCCAAGCGACGACTTCACCGGCAGCTGTCGAACTAGAGCGACCGATACATATCCCAGAATACATCGGTTATAAAGAGACAACGTTAACGTTCTAGATTATTTGATGTTCTACATAATCATTTGAGAATCGTGCTGTGGCTCGGATTTTTTAACAGCAGCGAAAATAAAAAAAAAAACGAAAATAACCGAAACTTTATGAGGAGATAAAAATTCTTAAATTCTTTAAGAACAGATGTCATAGCATGTCATGTCACGACGGGATTATAATTATATTCGTTTGTAGTGAAATCGGCACCGTCTGTCCCTAAACATCAAATCGCAATACATATTCTATACATAGATATCCACAAATTCACAGGAACGAAGCGTTGGGTTAATAGTAAATATTGACTCCAGCGCCGGTTTGTTTACACCGGCGTTCATTTGTTGACGTAGCGAGCGCCTTAGCTAACCGAGCTGATAAACTGGAGGTTTACCCTTGTGACAATGAGTGGAGTGGCGAGGTCTGCGCCGCCCACAAGCCGTAGTCCCCAGTTGATCTCGCGAGAATCCCTCCGCAGGGTCACAACGAACGTATGCAATCGGCCCATTGCGTTCGGATGCACTTGCGCGAACGCACTGTTGCGCGGATAGTACGACCGCGGCGGCAAGACACGACGTTCTGCGAGCTAAATTAGCCCACGCCGCAAACACGCATCCTCCCCGCCCGCCTTAGCTTCATGTAACCCTGCCTTCGCAATCGACCCAGTTCGATTTACGGAAACGATTCGATATTGATGACCGCCCATCAGGCTGCCTCCGAGATATGCCTCGCTGTTTATTTACTCCGATTTATAAACCACATTACTTTGACCTACATAAAAATTACACTTCAAAATATAAATGGGATAAGGTCAAAGAATTGATGGCGTAAATAAACATGTTAAAATTATTGTGATTACATTAACTACGCTTGATAAATGGGTTAGCAGAAACTTTATAGTTTATAATATATATTAAAAATTCAAAAATTTTGTTAAGCTTATTGGGTTTTATGGTCTATGATCAACTATACGAATTATTATTTAGTGGGAATAACAAGCTGTCTGAAGGCAGCCGATCGTGTGAAAGTTTAAGAAAACAATATTGCTCATTTATATACTCGCGTGCACTATGCTACCATTGGCGTAGTCCAGCGTTTAATTGTTAAATTTAGACTGAAATCATGTTGATGTTTGCCAACTTCCCCATTTGCATTTTGTTCGTTATCGATAATTTGAAATGGAGCTCTCTTTTGGTGAGAATTTTCCAATTGGCACAAGACGAGTTTCATTATTTTTGAGGCTTGATGGCTGAAAGTAGTTTAAAAGCGTGTAGCTTGTTCTCATTATTTTATGTATCCAAATGAACACGCGTCTAAAATGATACATTTGAAATCACCGAAATCGTGAAACGGTAAAGATACATGGGAAATAAATATTTTGGGAGAGATTGCGACTGAATAAGACTCTTATGAAATATTTTGATATAAGTCGCAGTTTTCATGTCTACTTGTACCTACTTAGATGTCCGAAAGGACAAGACTAAGTACTGGGTGAACATACTACGTTTTTATTTCTTATGCAATTCTTATTGATTTAGACTGAAGTTACCTAGTAGTGGTAGCTTGATTTAAATTATATAATTTCAATAAAATTCTTATTAACTATGCATAACTTTCCTAGAAGTTCCTTGTTTCATCGAAGTCCGAGTTCGATTAAACAAAAGACTTAACAAAAGAACCACACCAATTAATTTCAATTTTCTGTCAACACCCCATCAGTATTCAACCACGAAAAAAATTTCATTACGCAAGATTAATAAAACAAAAACATGTTTAGTAAAACTTCGGTTGGTATTTTACATTTATCACTATCACTACATAGTATAAAACAAAGTCGCTTTCTCTGTCCCTATATCCCTATATATGCTTAAATCTTTAAAACTACGCAACGGATTTTGATGCGTTTTTTTACTAGATAGAGTGATTGAAGAGGAAGGTTTATATGTATAATAACATCCATTAAATAGTGGAGAAATTAATAATAAATTACAGTTTCCGAAGCGAAGCGAGGGCGGGTCGCTAGTTCTTTATATATTTGTCTTTTTATTTAATAGTTACATTTTTTGGTAAATGCTTACCTTTCGTTGACCAAAGTTCCTGGGCTCGTCATCAGGGTCCACGCGTTGGTGTGGCACCCGCCAGAACGGTGGTCTCTGATACATTGGCATAGTTTTCTTTTAACTCTAAAACAAGAAATCACTTTACTGTTTTAATCATGCCAAAAGCTCGTAACAACTGCATGCTTTCAATTTCAATGACTAGAAACCGTAAGAGCATTAATTTTGAGCCTTCATAAAATTTAGTTTTTGGCAACGCATATACGTAATAAATCTCCAGTCCCATGAAAGATATACGTAGACGACAGGAAGTAGGTGGGGGCCAGTGAAGTCTCGTACTCACCAGAGGGCGTAGAGCGTCGCGGCTGCCGGACCGCCGCTCGACAAACTATGGCGCAGTTTCCGATTATCTCGAATTATTCTCAGCTACATGAAATTATCTATTTTTCGCGTGAGATCGCAGCGGGCGTCGGTGCGACGGGTCGTCTTCAAGTGATTTACAAGGCGGTGGCTGCCGAGCTGTTTCTGGGCCAATGTGAGAATCACCAGTGCTTCGTACTGAAGCCCAGACTAATGTGGGGTTCATTGCTCCCTGTATTTTTTCCGCATTGTGTGCATGGAATAATGGTTCGCTATTCCAGAACGTTTTGCTTCGGGGTAACGAACCACTGAAGGTTATTCAAAGATCTGTACGATTGGAAAAACATCAGTTTCAAAATAAACTGAATGGATTCGTAAATTCGTTGATACTTAGAACTTAAATAAAAACTATGAAATTCTTTTATTAGTATCGAGAATATAACCATGACATTCAATAAATTATTAACCACCAACCTTGTTGTGGAAAAACCAAAAATTATAAATGACTTTCTAAAACAATTGAAGATCAATTAAAGCCCTAGACTATACGACATTTTTTTTCCTACCTTCTAGTAACCCCGAGAGGTTATATTAGATTCGCAGAACGAGTAGGTGAGCTCACGGGGCTCAAACCTGACGACGTTGCTAACACTAACCATAGAAAGAGCCGTGTTTCGCAGAATCTACCACCGGTTCAGAAACGCAACCCACAGAGAAGATCCGGCGAGAAACTCAGCGGGCTGTGTGTGTGAGTTAATTTGCTCGCCGAGCCCTTCGTCGCAAGCGACGGGTTCGACGAGAACTATGACCGGTGCTTGAGGTACCTAAAAGTACCGTTAGTGGATCGGGAGGATTCGAAGTGACGTGTTCAGGGCGACTTTGACTGTTTACCATTCGGTCCGCAGGATCGGGTATGTAGAATACGGTGGCTACGACAAGAGGGTTTCCGTGTTGTTCCGCTTTCTCGAAATGGAATACGACCTATTAACGGATCAACGAACTCGGAAACGAACTACTGCTCATATTTTACGGGGAAAAAATGGAAGATAAAGAAAACTTTAGATGCGATTATAGATTTTTTTTGCTTAGATGGGTGGACGAGCTCGCTGCCCACCTGGTGTAAAGTGGTTACCTTGAGATATAAGTTCTAAGATCTCAGTATAGTTACAACGGCTGCCCCACACTTCAAACTGAAACGCATTACTGCTTCACCACCACCCTGCCTATTTCTGCCGGTGGGTCCTTCCACCAGTAATAAAATTGTGATAAAAGCATGTAATTTTTGTAAATGCACATAAATACTTTGTGAATACGCAATGTAGCGAGAAGGTAGGCAGACGTGCCCCATGTATCGTATAGAACGTTGACCCCGCGCGTCAATTGATTTTTCATTGCTTCATTACGTGATATTCCACTGCGATAAAGCGGCACGACACGAGAACCCTCTCATCGCGGCCGCCGGTAACTACATTCCCGATCCTGCGGACAGAATGGAAAGCAGTCGACGTCGCCCAAAACACGTCATCTCGGATCCTCCCGATCCACTAACGGTGCTTTTAGGTACTTCAAGCACCGGTCACCGTTTTCGTCGAACCCGTCGCTTGCGACGAAGGGCTCGACGAGTAAATTAACTCTCAGACACAGCCCACTGAGTTTCTCGCCGGATCTTCTCAGTGGGTCGCGTTTCCGATCCGGTGGTAGATTCTGCGAAGCACGGCTCTAGCTAGGGTTCGTGTTAGCAACGTCACCAGGTTTGAGCCCCGTGAGCTCACCTACTAAAGTTAGGGTTACGCTGACATAGCCCCTAGGGCTATCAGCTTAGGTAGGAAAAAAAAAAAATGTCTATGTCATCGTGTCATCTCCATTCACCATGTATTCGTCATCAGGAACCCTTTCAATATACCTTGTACCTGTGTAGAGAAAACAATAATGCAACCAATCATGATTAAAAAATATTTAATAATTTGAAATTTACATTAAAGACCAGAATAGTTAGATCACATTCAAAATGCTTAATGCATATTGATATTCTTAAACATTTACAAATTAATACTATATAAAAACAATTATGACATAAATTAATTACAAAAAGAAATTTGCCTTTGAAATGAAGCTTTATGGTTATTTTTGTATAAAAAAATACTAATCGAAATATAAATGATTGTTTATAAAAATCTACATTAACTCACTTTAGGAAAAATATTTCATAGTTTTTTTGCAAGAACAAATACAACATCCCAAAAAAAAATTAAATATATGATTTTATGAGAGTTTCACAGCGCAGTAAGCATATTTAAGATAATATTATGAATACAAAAGTATGTTTTTTGGACTAACCTTTGTCAGCAGCGAATCGACAATATTATGGCAAAGGCTGTTCACGAGAATAATTAAAACCATATATGAGTAAAACTGCGTGATATATTTAGTAATATAAACCTTAATAAAATTAACGACATCATTAGCTTGGATCTGGATACATATTCAAGATAATTAATCTATAGCTTAAAAATGTCATTTTCTTAACGATTATTATTTTACAATTTCAATTATCTCACGGGCAGCGATCGACAGTAACTGTCTTTTATTTGCATTGCATTTTACTTAGAGAGCATCTCAGTTAGGCGGTAAGGTATTGCCAGCAAGATGTCTGAGGGCCTGAGAAACTAATCTGTATCGATTTTGTGAAAGTCATTTGAGCAATTTAAAAATTGGAAGGAAACATGCCAAGAGGGCGTCGTCCCATGCGCTGCTTCGATCAAATTAAGAAGACATTGGACTCTAATAGCAGGGTCGCTATCCACTGCGCAGACAACAGTAATGAATGTAGGTACATAGTTCAAACAAAAGTGCTCCGTAAAGGTTACGACTCTCAGCATTGAGGTACACGATGCAAGGAGGAGGAAAAAAACTATTTAGTTTTTATGGAAACGTTAACTACCTAGTATCCGCGGAAACATTTACCAAATCACAAAACAAATCTGAGATAGAGTATTATTATTTCAGTATAAGAATAGTCGTAGTGTGAATAGTTAGACCTAGAGCATTTTTGTGCTAATAAATACATTAAACTTATTATTAAAGCCTATGAAAATTTGTGTTAAATATTACACGCATTGTATTGAAAATTACAAAGCCTCTGATGTGAAAGCGGTGTTGTTCGAATTGCATTGCTGCTTTGCTTCGAGTTTGCCGTCATCGCACTCATGGTCCAAGAGCAGAATCATGCATGAAAAGTAAGACGGAGCCAACGTACTAATGTTCATGAAGCATATGGCAATGCATTGACATTACTGTATTACGGGTCAATGACTATGACAACGACATATTTTCTGACGAGAAATTATGTTAATAACGTTCATTTCGAAGTTTTCGAGGTTTAACCCCGTATGTTATTAACCATTTAATATCTGTGATAGTGCAGCGTCGGAAAATGAAAAAAAAAACGTAGATTTTCAGGATCTTCTAAAGTACATCGAGTTCTTGGTGAATTTCCGCCGCTTTATTGTTATTCAATTTTATTCCGTATTTTATTATGAATATCATTTTACTTTAACCTAATTGTTTTTTTTTTGTGTAACTAATAATAATTACTATGCTCTTTTATAAAAAAAAAACTTGGCAGTATGTGCCATGTTCCCTTTGACGGTCGAATTTGACAAATCCAATGAAGCCATTTTATATAAACTAGCGACTTAGCCCGGTTTCACGTTGGACTTCTTAGACAATTTTACTGTTTCTAGATACCTTTAAACACTTTTAAATATTGAAACATCTTCGAAAAGTGTTGTTGGGAGAGGTCGTATTATATAAGTTCAGTAGTTTAAAAGTTGTAAAAAAATACATAAACGCGAATACGGAAGTCGACATTATTTCTTTAAAGTCAACATAAGAACAATTCAGTATTAGTAAATGTATACAACATTAAGAGTTATTATACATGATATTGCATTCAGAAATGCAGTCTTTTGTATTTAACGGATTTTCGGATAAAAACAAAAAAAAATTGTACGTAATATAACATGATGTAACTGCAAATACGCGTGAGTGTGAGAAGCATGGCTGGATGCTCTCTACTGTCTTTAAGGAATTCTGCATTTATCTTACTGTCACTGTCAATAGCTCTTTACTTACCTACCGTTACTTGCTTAATAAAACTTTTTGAAACCAGCATTTTCATTTACGTCACTTGCGACAGTATTGTGTATAGTCAGCAAACTCGAAGCAAAATTGGAAGAAAAAATTTTTTATATAAAAAAAACATTTTTGGATCGATCATCTTTGGATTAATTTAAGAAGATTACAAACATTTGAAGACATGAGTGATGAAGGGGTTAAGTGCAATATTTTAGATTTTTGAGTTTTTACATTGTTTGAAGGTGTTATGTGCCTATAAACCATATTAGACCTTAAGACTACGAGTTTAAAGGCTATTTTTAGAAATTGTATGTGATGAAAGAGTTATGTACGAAGAAAAAATACAAGTAACAAAAGTTTGTTGCCCGTTTTCTCAAATTTAACAAATTGTATCAAAGTCCCCTTTCATCCTTCATTTATAATGTAAAATTAACGGTTTTTATTTCTTTACGTAATTTCGTTTCGTCGGTTTAAAAATCTAAGATTGCCGGTTTCGTATCTCTGGCGCATTTTATAAGCGAGTACATTAGTTTTACGAAACCTGTGTCCTTCGGTTTCTCCAGACCTCGGAGCAGCCTGTTCTTCATCACTGCCACAAATTCTCGGTTGCTCAGTTGTCCGTCCACTGGGATGGTAAAATTCATTAGTTTGGTATTAAAGTCGGTATGGAAGTCGTCGTGGCCTAAGCGATAAGACGTCCGGTGCATTCGTGTTGAGCGATGCACCGGTGTTCGAATCCCAGGCGGGTACCAATTTTTATAATGAAATACGTACTCAGCAAATGTTCACGACTGACTTCCACGGTGAAGGAATAACATCGTGTAATAAAAATCAAACCCGCAAAATTATAATTTGCATAATTACTGGTGGTAAAACCTCTTGTGAGTCCGCGCGAGTGGGTACCACCAACCTGCCTATTTCTGCCGTGAAGCAGTAATGCGTTTCGGTTTGAAGGGTGGGGCAGCCGTTGTACTGTACTGAGACCTCAGAACTTATATCTCAAGGTGGGTGGTGCATTTACGTTTTAGATGTCTATGGGCTACAGTAATCACTTAACACCAGGTGGGCTGTGAGCTCGTCCACTCATCTAAGCAATAAAAAAATTATATCGAGGCGTGAAAGGCTATTTAGTAAAAGTGACATTTCGCTTAACACGCGACATTTATCTTTGTGATTAAAGGATCCTCCCGATCCATTAACGGTGCTTTTAGGTACCTCAAGCACCGATCACCGTCCTCACCGAACTCGTCGCTTGCAACGAAGGACTCGGCGAGTAAATTAACCCACAGACACAGCCCACTGAGTTTCTCGCCGGATCTTCTCAGTGGGTCGCGTTTCCGATCCGGTAGTAGGTTCGGCGAAGCACTGCTCTGGCTAGGACCAGTGTTAGCAACACCTCTGGTTTGACCCCTGAGATCTGACCTACATGCTAGGGTAACGCTGATATAGCCTCTCAAGACTATCAGCAAATGTACGAAAAATATATAGAAGAAACAAATAAACGAACGATACCTACGAAAAATAGAGCAACACCAAAGCCCGGGGGTTGCCAGAACACAAAACAAAAAAAAAAACTTACTATTCTCATCGAAAATAGTGAAGACGACATTAATGACGTGCGGGTCGAGGTCGACGTGCGCGACCGTCCGCGCCACGTGCCGCAGCGTGGGCTGGTCGATGGACGCGCCCGCGATGTGGTAGAACGTCAGGGCCGTGTCGACGTCGTTAATGTTGTTCAGAAAGTGGAAGAACTTCAGGTAGTCGTCCTTCGTGATGCCCACGCCGTGGTCGCGGAAGCTGAATTAGTCAATGTGATAACTCGCCGTTTATTACCTCAAAATATTTTTGTGTAAGTTGATATTACCCCATGGCGAAGAACAAAAAATAACTAAATCGCTTCTTTTTAGCATCTTTCATATTATAGCCCCCATGATAATTTAGAAAAAAAATGTTATTTTTTCGTTTCGTTTTATTTTGTTTCATCGAGTTTAAAATCACTTCAATATATACTTTTTACTCACAAGTTTCATTTTACCCCCCAATATTTCATTTTACTCCATTTGGGGTAATTTACCCCGGTTCCCCGACCGCTGGCCTAAAGGATAAGACGCCCGGTGCTTTTGTATCAAGTGATGCGACTGTGTCGATGTTAGAATTCCGCAGGCAGGTATAAATTTTTCGGTGAGAGAATAACAGTCATTATTTACGTACCGTAGATTGGGGGGGGGGGTCTCGGAACCCTTTCCAAATCCAAGACAAATTTTCAATGGTTTTTCTTATGGGTAATACTAATAAAATTGAGATTAAAATGGTTTTGTAGGCTTAAATTTTTATATACGATAAATAGTTCATTATGAAATATACCCAAAAACTGAGAAAACTAGCTTGACCCGATTCACCTTGGCTTTGGGGTGAATCAGGTGACGTATGGGGATAATAGAGTATTTCGATAGGGCTGGCACGATTTAGTTGTTAGGTAGGTACCTAACTTTAGGTAATTAACTTTTTAATATCTTTAATTAGTTACAAACCTTTGATGACCAAAATTAAACAATTTAATATTCTTGAACACTAAATAAAAGTCATTTTCAGTTCAACAAAGTTAAATCTAACAACTCAACAAAAGTATTGTGACATACCAGATTTGTTCCTATTCTAACTCTAGTCTCTATTCCCCCCAATCTACTGTAATTACTGGTGGTAGGACCTCTCGTGAGTTCGCACGGGTAGGTATCAACACCCTACCTATTTCTGCCGTGAAGCAGTAATGTGTTTCGGTTTGAAGGGTGGGGGGCAGCCGTTGTACTGTACTGAGTACAGAACTCATATCTCAAGGTGGGTGGCGGCATTTACGTTGTAGATGTTTGTAGGCTCCGATAACCAGTAAACACCATAGAGCCCGTCAACTCGTCAACACATCTAAGCAATAACAAAAAAACCTTCGTTCAAGTAGGAGACAACATGTTTACAAAGTTGAATGAATTAGGCGAAAATAATTCTTATCATTTATTATCATAATAATTCTAGATTGGCAAAGTCTTGAATTGTATTTTCACTTACGTTTTTTTAACGCGTTTCAACATTCTAGCCTTCTTCTTGGCAGGGTACCCGGCATACGCCAGTAGCAGCTCTGCGAAATCCGCTTCGGTGATGTGACCAACTTCATCTGAAATCATTGGAACTAACTTGATGCCATTTTAAAATTGAATAATAATATATATTTTTGGTGTTTTTAAAACATTTTATAACTAGCGGCCCGCTCCGGCTCCGCTCGGATCTTTAACAAAAATTTCAACGATATTTAACGTTGTTTTATTTTTTAACATAAAAGAATACTTATTGCGGCATAACTGTGTTCTACAAAGTCGTAGTAGATTATTTTATTCTATCATCAATAGTTTTCGCAGCGCACGCGATGTAATGAATATTTTAGGTATTTTTTTACAACTTGGGTTAAAGTTCAAGGATCTCTGTTTTTTTTTTCAAAAAATATTATAGCCTATATCACTCAAGGACAAATGTAGCTTCCAAAGAGTGAAAGAATTTTTCAAATCGGTTCAGTAGTTCCGGAGCCTATTCAATACAAACGAACAAACAAACAAATCTTTCCTCTTTATAATATTAGTATAGAAGTATAGAATAATAAAATAGTATAATAAAATAAAAACAAAAAATGGATGGTAGTTAGCACAATATTCTAATGTCGAAGAACGACACCTTAGTCGACTGTCATCACGAAAACTAAAGTATTAAAACATCTGATTTTTTTTTATTGCTTAGTTGTGTGGACGAGGTCACAGCCCACCTGGTGTTAAGTGGTTACTGGAACCCATAGACATCTACAAACGTAAATGTGCCACATACCTTGAGATATAGTTCTAAGGGCTCAGTATTGTCACAACGGCTGCCCCAACCTTCAAACCGAAACGCATTACCGCTTCACGGCAGAAATAGGCAGGGCGGTGGTACCTACCCGTGCGGACTCACAAGAGGTTCTACCACCAGTAATTACGCAAATTATAATTTTGCGGGTTTGATTTTTATTACACGATGTTATTCCTTCACCGTGGAAGTCAATCGTGAACATTTGTCAAGTACGTATTTCATTAGAAAAATTGGTACCCGCCTGCGGGATTCGAACACCGGTGCATCGCTCAACACGAATGTGCGGGACGTCTTATCCTTCAGGTCACGACGACTTCAAACCCTTCGTCCTTCCAACGAGTTTCAAAAAGCATTTCAAACAAACAAATAATATACACATATCATATAGACATAGTGCGCGTACCGGGTTGTTTCCTCTGGAATTCAAGAGACAATATCTCTTTTTGCAGTTGATGCTGGAAGTCCAGGAATTTTTCTATAGTCAATTTTTCGTCGAGTTTAGAACCGAAGAAATAAGTTGTCAGAGCCGAGTTTATGCCCTGGAATGAAATCATTTTTATACTGTCAACTTGTGATACATATGTTTTTAATATTTAATTAGGCCACGCTGAAGTGGAGGAATATTTTAGAGCAAATATAATCGTAGTTTAAATTGTCAATGGCATAAATTGAGAATAGTGTGGTGATACGTCTAAAGTGAGTTTTGAGTGTGCGGCCTTTTGCAAATGAGTTCGGCATGTCAACTTAGGAAACACTGGGAAAAAGAAATAAAGCCGCCGAATGCAGCTTTTCAGGTTCTCTCAAAAAGTAACCGAAAAGGTTTCAGTAAAAACCAACATTTAACTGAGATTATAGTTTATCTCATTTCGCTTCTTTCCATTTTTCATACTACAACGGAATTTAAGAAGAAAACATAAGACTTGGTGAAGTTTTCAGTAAAAACCAACATTTTACTGAGATTATATTTCATTACATTTCTTTCCATTTTTCATATTACAACAGAATTCAAGAAGAAAATATAAGACTTGGCTTAAAGGTCTTGTTACCGGGTCATTAAATTAAAAAAAAAGGTTACCTTAAACATAATAAATTGTAGTAATACACATAAGCAAGGGTACAGACTGTGCATAGCAGAAAAACCCACCTTAAAAGTGTTTCCGGTATTAGCGTGGTCTCTGTGCCTGGAACCGATGCTACTCTGCTGTCGGATCAGTGCAGCCACCTTCTCGAACTCCTCGCAGTCCACATCTCCGTCCCCGTTCAGGTCGAACATTCGAAAGGCGATCTCGAAATGGCGACGTGATGCTTGAAAATTATATTTTTATTGGCGTTGGGCCTAAACGAATGTGGGAGTTGTTTTTTTTTTTGTTGCTTATATGGGTGGACGAGCTCACAGCCCACCTGGTGCTAAGTGGTTACTGGAGCCCATAGACATCTACAACGTAAATGCGCCACCCATCTTGAGATATAAGTTCTAAGGTCTCAAGTATAGTTACAACGGCTGCCCCACCCTTCAAACCGAAACGCATTAGTGCTTCACGGCAGAAATAGGCAGGGCGGTGGTACTTACCCATGGGGACTCACAAGAGGTCCTACCACCGGTAGCAGTTTTGATACTGAGTATTGCAATTTTATTTGCTGTCTAAATACATTTAAGATGTACATATATAATAATATTAATAATAACTGGGAACAAATCACATACTGTCATCCGGCACCTATTTATGATTCCCAAATATACTTAAATATGTTTAAATATATACATAGATAGAGAATAAATACCCAGATAGAGAGCAAATAAATTTGTGGGAATCGAACCAACGACTCTCGGTGCAACAGTCAGAAGCGCTCATTATTGCATCATCGAGTTCGACATCGTCATCCAAACATATTTAATTAAAATTACATTTACAGTGTGATATTTCGTTTTATTCTCGTGATTGTTATTGATATTATTTTCGACGTTTTGAAAACTTTACAGCTCTCGAGATTTATAACTTATAGAACTAGAACGTTAAAGAACTTTCCAGATCAAACCGTAAATGTAGTTTGAACTACGTTCACGACTTGCGAGAACTGAATTTTAGTACATTTCAATGGTTATTAATTTTATGAATTGAGGACATGAGTGGATGAAAGCGTTAAGTACGATTTTTAAGATTTTTGAGTTTTTACATTGAATGAAGGTGTTATGTGTCTTTAAACCATATTAGAGCTTAAAACTCCGGATTTAAAGGCTATATTTAGAAACTGCACGTGATGAAGGAGTTGTACAAATAAAAAGTACAAGTAACAAAAGTTTGTTGCCCGTTTTCTCAAAATTAACAAATTGTATAATATCCCCTTATCCACTCATGTCTTCAATTGTCCTTTTCAGTTTCCATTTGAAACCTTAAAAACATTATCACAATATTACAATGTCACGTGAACATTCAACGTGCAGTTTATGTATTCTAAACAAAAACATTCTTTCAAATTATTAAAATAATACATATAGATATTATAATAATTTTATGTCTGATTTTGTGTGTTTGTTTGGTTTGTCTAGTTTCATTCGCTTCGCCTACAAGCTATCTATTTTTAGATCAACGATAATAATTGAGTATCTCACCAGTAGTGGTGAGACGAATCTCAAGCGAGGAGGGTCGAAAATCATTAGATCCGCTCATGCTCGGTAGCGAACTCGCCCCCACCCCCTTTGGAAGCTGCGTAGACATCTCCCATGTATTTGCGTAGGAATAGCCAAATACCAAATAAAATGTACGAACAATAACTAGTCTAAAACTCTCCAGAATTCAAAGTAAACAAGCGATATTTTTTCTTTTTCGCGGATTATGACGCGCCAAAATGTTGATCTCAGTGAAACGGTTGCGGGCGAGGATAAAAACGAAAGCCTATCATTGTTTACGTTGTGGCGCGAAAACAGCTACCTTCATATTTTGGGCCACATTGTACATGATAGTCATGAAAATGACAATTTTCAAGAGCAACACCACAACTGCACCGGTGAAGGATTGGGCGATACCACCTGATAATTACACCAAATGGATGGTAACAACATCATCTTCGGCTTGTGGCACTGCTTTTAAATAACATTTTAGATTCGTGGAATTAGATTTTAGAGATGTAATGAACTTTTAAATGCAGTTTCAGGGTCCAGTTATAGGCGATGACGAGCCTGAGACGGATTCGAATCAGAACCAATGGTTGGAGCCAGACAACAGAACGGTCCAAGAACTAGAGCAACGCGTTATTAGAATACAGAATGTTTGTCGTAAACGACACCTGCCTTCAGATACAATAAATAACAAGGAATTCTTTGTAGATCACCTGCATAATCTCGTGTGGTGTAATGTTTTTAAAGCTGCCAGTTCCTCTTGGTTATACAAATTCAACATTCTAGGTAGTACTTTGATTACATATTTATAGAATTTTTCATAGTTAAAATTTTGCTACCTGAATTTACATTATTTTTGTTCGTTGCAGGCGGTTACGATAGGAAATTTTTGGGAAGAACAAGGCAAACGCCTCTGATGCTGGCAAGAAAAAAGTTTCCACGTCCAAATGCCGAAGAATTGAAGGACTCTATAAACACGCCCGGCGTAATTTCTTTAATGATAGTTCGCGAGCCGTTCGTTCGTCTCCTGTCAGCGTATCGGGATAAATTAGAGAACATAACTCCGCCATATTACAGAAAACTAGCGAGGGCCATCGTGGCCAGGCATAGGGAAGATGCAACAAAAATCCTTGGACCAATAAAAAGTTTCGGACCTACGTTTTACGAATTCGTAGCTTATTTGATACATAAACATAAGGAAAAAGATGAAAAATTTACTTTTGATGAGCACTGGGCGCCGTATTATCAGTTTTGCTCTCCGTGCGCAGTTAATTTTACAGTAATCGGTAAAGTGGAAACTCTTAAAAGGGACTCTGCGTATGTGATACAACAACTAGGTCTCGGACATTTGTTAGGTCGAACCACAGGGGATAAGCGGACGAGACTTCGCACCGTGATGAACAAATCAAGAGACGGAAAGAACACGACATCTTTATTGAAATATTACTTTAGTCAACTAAACGAAAATTTGCTTAAAGATCTCTTGAATATTTACGGTATAGATTTCGAAATGTTTGGATATGATCCAAATGTGTATCAAAGTTACGTTAGAAAATAAATATTGATGTTTAAACCTAATTATAGGTATTTTGCTATTTATATTAACTTATTACACGAATATTTAGTAAGTTTCATACTTACTTGATAGCACGGTAAGCAAAAAGATGTAGTCACTGAAAGTAATGAGGCCCGATGATCCAAGTTTGTAGAAAATTGAATCTTCATCCAAGTCGAGATTCAAACGTTGAGTGATGCTCTGTCAAGATAAATTTTGAAATAAAAAAAATAATATCTGGTTTTTATGAATCAAAGCGGTATTTCGAAACTAATTACAGCAAGATATTTGACTAAGTTAAGTATATGATGATAATGGTCTAATGTTTTGTGTCACCTAAAGAAATCAGAATAACATAATTTTGTGTTAATAATACTACTGTTTAAAAGTGGTCAAGCTTTTACTAATTGCAAATTTGACAAGATATTCCTATGAAAAGCGTTTTGTACTACATTTAGTATATTGTGAGCTAGCACAGCAGTTTATATTAAAAGAAACTACTAAAGACATAGATAATACACTTATGACTAAAGATATTATTGAAGTGGATGGTTTTGAAAACTATAGCATTGTGAACTAAAGTAGGTATTTATGGAAAAACTATGGCCAACTGGTAGATAACTCATCAACATAATATGATGCACTAATAGAAAATTTACAGTTTGAAGAGCAGTACAGAAACAAGGAAAGGAGATAGACAGTACCTCATCGACATTCTGAAAAGACAAGAAAGGGTTGTGAGTGGCGAAAAAGATGGTGCTCACAGTGCAAGTGTTAAATTAACAAAATTATTAAGTCATGTTTAAATGCAATTCATCAATTAAGGATAGTATTATGTGCCTTACATTCATTAAATGTAATGCATATTTTATTGGCCGTGCTGGAATTTTCTCCTGTCTTGTGGGTGCTGGTAACACACATATGATACCGCAACAAGTAAACTCAACCACGAGTACAAAGCATCTTTAAAAAAAAAACTGATATAGAACCCAGTGCCAGTCCTAAGGCCCATGCCAATGTTTTTTTTTCTTTTTTTTTTTTCCTACCTAAGCTGGTAGCCTTGAGAGGCTATTCCAGCGTAACCTTAACTAGTATGTATGTGAGCTCACGGGGTTCAAACCTGACGACGTTGCTAACACGAACCCTAGCAAGAGCCGTGCTTCGCAGAATCTACCACCGGATCGGAAACGCGACCCACTGAGAAGATCCGGCGAGAAACTCAGTGGGCTGTGTCTGAGGGTTAATTTACTCGTCGAGCCCTTCGTCGCAAGCGACGGGTTCGACGAGAACGGTGACCGGTGCTTGAAGTACCTATAAGCACCGTTAGTGGATCGGGAGGATCCGAAATGACGTGTTTTGAGCGACATCGACTGCTTTCCATTCTTTCCGCAGGATCCGGAATGTAGTTACCGGCGGCCACGATGAGAGGGTTCTCGTGTCGTGCCGCTTTATCGAAGTAGGGCCAATGTGACGATCGCTTACCACTTTTATTACCAGAAACCAACTACACACTACACAATGACATTACATATTATTTTTACCTAAAAGAGTTAAGTATATTTTATGTATGAAATTTTCATTTTTCATTATAGTAAAGATTCTATGCCTGTCTGAGCTGAAGTGGTTACCAAATTTAAAGAACTCAATTTTGTGAATGTCACTGCCCACCTTCATATAAGCTCGAAGTTTCAACTGTTTACTGTTTCAACAAGTTACAACAGCTTCCTAGCATTTAATATGAAACATATGATTGTTAAACGCAGACAGAATTCTGGTACCCAGTTGCGTGAGCTTGCGACATATCATATAAGGACTTGATATAGCAATTTCTGGTTTTGAATTCTTCTTTTTAGAGTAATTATTCGCTATATAAATAACTTATACAAATGCATGATAAGGTAGATGTGGTATTAATTTGAGGATGCTATGATTGCATACTTGTATTATTAAGATCCTCTCTCTAAGCTTATTTCCTGTAACTTGTTTAGTTGCAAATGTTAAAATATGTTAGTTCAAAGAAAGCTGAAAGTGAATATAAAATTGCTCACCTTTGGGTCATATCTACGGTACTGATCTAAGCCCAAACCTGTTTAATAAAAATTTCAGATTAATGTACTTTTTACTATCATAGATGTGGAGTTAGGCTGACAGCCTTCTTTTTGTTAAGTTGTTAAGCCTACAGAGACCACAGTGTGAATATTACAATGTTGAGACACAAGGTCATATTTTCAATTGCATTAATTGTACCAGGTTACCACACTGTATAAATTCTATGTGACAGAAATAGGCAGGATGATGGTACCTATCTGTGGGTGCTCAGAATACTTACAGGAGTTATGCCAATATTTCAAATTCAATTTTTATTTTATAAAGAATATGTGTTCAAATTAATATGCAATTCCAAGCAAGCGATTTTACTATTCTTAAAAATGAAAATAGTAAGATATTAATTTCAAAAGCTCTTTCTTCATTCTTACTCCTATCACTTTCATTTAAAAACAAAAGCCATTTATAGGATCTTTTTAAAAGCTTTAAACTTTTAGTTAGTTTACCATCAGGTTGTTTAACACCAGGAGTCATGGAACGTAGGAAATCATCTGGGGTCATGAAAACTTCATGCTGATCATGGTGTTGTGCTTGTAGGGTAGCAAAATAACGAAATACCTTGTCTGGTGTTGAATACTGACGCATTCGATTCTCATATTCGATGATCTATCCAGCAGCGTCCACAGAGAAGTTTTTTTAATTAATGTCATCACTTTTTTATTTTTAGCAAATCAATAAAATAAAAAATAAAAATCTAAAAAAAATATATAATACCATCTGGTTGCTTCATGCCAGGAGTAATAGCTCGTAAAAAATCATCAGGTGTCATGAGAATTTCTGTATGATCCCCATGAGTCAATTTTACAGTAGCAAAGTATCTAAATATTTTATCAGGAGTTGAATAAGACCTCATTCGATTTTCATACTCTATGATCTGAGAAATGTTAAAATAAAGAAAAAAAATAAAATAAATAAAAGCAACAAAAACCAAGACACAAATTATAATTCATTTTATCATTTCAAAATTCAAACAAGAATCACAGAATCACTGATTAACATAGTATGGCCTTACAGGAACACAATTTTAGCATGATTAAAGGTACTATTTTATCTTTGGTAATAGTTTAATATTTTTACCTTACGATCTCTAAAGCCAATTTTCTCCTTTCTGTATCTTTTTTTCTTTGTTTCAACATCACTATCAGAATTGGATGGTTGTGATATTTCTTCAGCAGCAACTATTGACGGAATTACGTTGTAATTTATCCTAAAATATATTCCTCATTTTGTATTTTTTTTATTAAACAGTAGTAGTAGTGTTATAAGGAAAATATTTACCAGAATTTGTAAGTAACATAAGCGGTTGCTCCCGTTAACAGCGAATAGAGCCAAAAGGGATTCTTCCTCGTTTCGTAGTCAACATTATTTTGATAGTTAAAGTTGCGCTTAGTGGAATTATTAAAAGCTTTAGGAATAATTTTATTACTTCCTAATACTGTAATTTTCCTTAATGTTGTCAATTGTCCTGATATCTTAACAACACTTGTGCTTAAAGTTAACATCTCGGTTCTATTTTTAAACCATCGAACATTTAGGGAGGAGATCAAAAATAATTTTTAAGGTGGGTAGGGTATTTAGAAAAAACAACAAGGTTGACAGGTGTTGGGTATTGGTAGTAGTAGTCGTTTTATTTTCCAAATGGAAAGGCAAAGATATCGTACCATACAGCTTAATCTTTATTTTTTTATATTTTTTTATGAAATATGATATTATGAAATAAATTGAAGTTGATTAATATGAAACATGCCATGAAATGAAATGAGATGAGATGATATGGGATGAAATATAATCTCAGTAAAATAGTGGTCATTTACTGATATTTTTTCAGTGGACTTTTTGGAGGATCCCGAGAAGTTACGTCCAGCGGGTTTATTTCATTTTCCCACATTTGTGCACTTTCACAGATATTAAACAGTTAATAAAGCACTGTTATTACCTACACATTTAAACCTGAAGAAGCATTAAATAGACAAAATAAAACAAATCACACAACTTCACTATTCGCGTTCCCGCCAAAAAGGTCGGGGGATTGGTAAGTTTATAAATTTTATTTTCCGTTTTATTTATATACATATTGGAGAAGCAAAAGAAGCAGAAAGAAAAGAAAGAAAAAAGTGTTTTTGAGATGTGATGGCGTTTCATCTTTCAATTAAAGTCAACTGCCAAAAAGACTAACTGTGAAGAGTGAGGTCAACTAGATTTTTCCCAGGTCTCTTCTAGAATATCCTTGATAGTGGAACGTGAAATTTTGGATGAACAGCGCATCAAAGTAGTCTTTGACGATTGCTCCCATTTATGCAGACATTCCACAAGGTTTATGTTGGCGCTTACATTTTTCATAAATCAATGAAAGTCCTTTGATGGCATGCATGACGATGCAAATTATATTATAGCACAGGTAATGTGTGATTTACTGGCTATTATTTTCTCAGAGCACGGTTGAAGGAAGACGATTGAAACTTGTGCCTGAAGTAGTAAACTATCTGTTTTCGAATTGGTTGAATTGAGTTTATTTTGAATTTTTTATTTACGTTGTAGCCAAACAAGTATAAAGCCCTTCTGATAGTAAGTAATCACCGTTGCTTATGGACGTCAGCAAAAATACGAGCATAGCTAAACCGTGGCCCAATCCTAGTACTCTCCTCATACCTCGAATGAATAAGATTATGTCATAGAACTTGGAAAGAGAAGGGAGGGGAAGTTCATTTCAAAACAGAAGAACCTTTAGAAACGCAATGCGAATAAATGCCATGATTCTAGCTACTTTGAATGAATTCTATTCTTGTATTATTTTCTAAATATTTTGTTTAATTATATTTCATTTACTGCACGACATAGTACGTCACGTCACATCTCGTCTTATCTGGTCGAATTCGTAGAACAAATAAAAAGAGAAAAGTATATTTTTTTAAACTTGTGCTTTCGTGGAAAAAGAAAATTCCTTTGTGTTTGACAATGACATATCAATAACTTCATTCATGAGTTTAGACAGGACTTGACATTGACAATCTGCGACCTTCGAGAATTACCAACGAATCCCGACGAATCAGCAGAGAGCTAAAAGCATGAAATACCTTTAAAAATATCAATCAAAAATTAAAATTAACTGAACCTGGACTGGACTACTAGACCTTCGTTTTGTTCGAACAGTGTCAAAGGTAAATATAGTGTGAGGTAAAATTGAATGTTCAATTTCAAAAAGCAGTGACATTTGAGAATATAGCAATTTGCATTGAAATAGTTTAGTGAGGTAACGCAATACAGTTTCGTACCTCCGTATAGAAGAGTGTGTTATATAACCTTGAATCACGGGATTATAGTAATGATCATTTCTTTTTGTATATTTTCTTCTTAAATGACGTTATCACGTATGTGAATGTGTAGTGCTAATGTGAAGTTTAGTCGGGTCGAATTGTAATACAAACGTGTAGGTTAGGTGTGGGTAAGTCCCAATCAATACTTATGTAGTCTAAATTACTCCGCGATAAAACATATTGATTGACTTTTTTATTCTTAATATTATCAGTAAAGCTATATGATATAAAAATCATTTGTAATAGAAAGTCTATTCCATGAAAATTTATTGACAAGGTTTCCTTTCTAATTTTAAATTTACCCGTGATAAAATTACGTAGAGTATTGAAAATTGTAGCATATTGAGTTTTGTATCATTTATACCTTCATTATACTAAGTAATAGTAAAGTAAAAACTTCAGTGATATTTAGCTATTAAGAAAATATGATTTATGTTAGTGTTTACTTAAACAAGGAGACCTGAAATATATTTGCTAAAACAAATGTTTAAATAAATTAAACAAAAATAGCAAAATAATTTTCGTGCATTTGCTTTTAAAATAAATTATATTCAATGTCTACAATTGATTCATGAGTTTTTCATAATATCATCTTATGGTCATAGATATAGAGTATAAATTTTGGATCAATTTGGAATAGACAAAAAATAATAAAGCATAATAATTATTACTACTATTAATTAAGAGGCACCTAAAAAAAACTAACATGATGTGTTTACAAAGGTACAATCATTTGATAGCTATGTTACATAAACATTGGAGGTGCCAGTCTTTGACATTGAGATCAATATCATGTCCTAAATAATAAAATTTGTAATGCAATATCAAAAGACTTATCAATAATAGAAAATAATAGATAGATTTAATTTATTTTTTATGTCGTGGAGGTCATTGTCTAGTTGACTATAGTCGGATTTTTAATTAGACGAAGCCAGCTGACAGTAGCTAATGTCACTTTGTGAAATAATGTTGCTATATTTAAAGTAATAGTGATGCGTTCAGTTCTCGTTCAATCACATATATGAACAATGAGTGTGAAGAGTTAATCATTAATTTCAAACTATAAAAGAATATTATTTATATTTTACAATAAAATTGTATTAAAGTGATCCAATATAATAATATGTTACTAGTAGTATGTAACTACAATCATTTTTTTTATTTTCATTACCTATGTACCTATAATTGTTATATTTTATACATCTATAGTTTCAACTATATGATGCATTGGAAATAGGACAGTCTTACAAGCTTCCTCGCAACGTTTTTCTTAATGTTTAAAACACTCGGTATTCAGTACAGGTAGATACAATAGGAACATAATGTTTCGTCGAAAACTCGTTGGTATGTACAAAGCACGGCTAAAATTCGAACCCCGTGCCCGATATCGGCAGTTCGGCACACTAACTATTCACTAGACAATCGAGGCAATTTCATTAATTCAGGAGTTTTTTCAATCGTTCACTTTGTCACAACACTATTTTTATTTCATGAAAAACTGACAACCCAGTAAACGTCAGTTTACTTCGTCTAATAAAAAATCCGACTATAGGTTTTTGTTTTTTTAATTTATTAAAGTTAAGTAAATGATTTTAATTTCTTTTGTAGTAATTTTTATGGATACATTTTCCATTTTATAAAGGACTTTAGTTCTTGTGTATATAACTTGTAGCTGAATACCTCATAACTTTGAATGATATCGATTTTATAGGCAAAAAATATTAAATTTATTGAAAGTTTTGTGTTGAATGAATTCTTCCAAAATTTCATTACAGTATTATGTTACATGTTATTTTGATTCTCACTTAAGTTTTTCGCTTGAATGAGTACAATATTATTTAATGTTTTAAATATTATATTTCTAGTTTTACATTGTCTCTTTGTTGTGTGTAAAGATTTATCATAATTGACAACATTTACTATTTTTAGTAAGCAGGTAAAATTAAATTTAACAATTAAATTAGCATTTAAATACACAAATGGCTGTTGTATGAAGGGAATGAAAAATTAAAAGTTTTGTGCTCGTAAGTTCTGTAAATAAATATCAAAGAAAAGAATTGCTTTAATACTGTGTACCCTAAAAGTATTTAAGTTCATTGTTAAATCTAGAATCTCTTATTGAGCTTATTCAAATCAAAAGTCATGACAAGTAAAGTACTACTAACATATAAGAATATATATTTTATGAAGAATATATTTAATAGCTATTCTGAAAAAGATGCAAAGAAAAAATAACAATTTTATTGTTCACAGGTCTGACACACCAGGGGGTCACAACAAACAACAATCATGCATCGAGCAAGGATAGTGTTTAACATCTCTAAATCTGGTCAAAGTGAGAGATTTGCATCATGGCTACTAAACAAACCACAGGTATATTGAATGTAATTTAATGTTTGTAAATTTAATGGTTGTATTATTATATTTCTTTATGCATAACAGATAGACTAGAGATTTCTAAGTAATAATGATTACTTTTATAAAGAAATAATAACATTTGACTTGTCATTTAAAGATACAGTTTTGTGATGTGTATGTTATTAATCCAACAATACAGAAATGTCTTAATTTAAACTATCTTACTGAATATAAGTTAGTAAAATGCGAAAAAACAAGCGATGCACTGGTGTTCGAATCCCAGGCGGGTAACAATTTTTCTAATGAAATACATACTCAATGAATGTCCACGATTGACTTTCACAGTGAAGGAATAACATCGTGTAATAAAAATCAAACCTGCATATTATAATTTGCGTAATTACTGGTGGTAGGACCTCTTGTACACCGCATGGTTAGGTACCACCACTCCGCCTATTTCCGCCGTGAAGCAGTAATGCGTTTCAGTTTGAAGGGTGGGGCAGCCGTTGTAACTATACTTGAGACATTAGAACTTATATCTCAAGGTGGGTGGCGCATTTAAGCTATAGATGTCTATGGGCTCTAGTAACCATTTAACACTAGGTGGGCTGTGAGATCATCCACCCACCTAAGCAAAAAACATGTCTATGGGCTCCAGAAACCACTTAACACCAGGTGGGCTGTGAGCTCGTCCATCCATTTAAGCAATAAAAAAAAAATACTAAGAATGTTTAAAAAAAGTTATGTAATGTTGAGTTCTTATAATTACAGATTTAAATGTGTAAAACGATTTGAATAACAAATACCTTAATAATAGTTCCAGTGTGTAAGCAGCAGGTCCAAGGGAACTTTGACCTGTGTAGTTAACCTTGTTAAATTTATTGTCTCTGATTTCGTAACCATTATTATAGTTTTGTGGATCATAAGTCATATTTTGTCATGGAATTAACGCATAAAATCAGACTCTAAATATAATAATATTGAACTGCACATGCGTTGGTATTAAGACTCAAGACCCTTTTTTATTGTTGCGGAATTCATTTATCCAGTCGAGGGGGGTAACGGACCGGGTTATGTCGGATTCCGGCGCCTCGAGATAGGAAGAAGGCCAATGCCCTCCACCTCCCTATGGGTTATAATGGTATTAACACCCTGTGTATTTCCATTGTCTTACATGTCATGTGAGATATCAGCCTAAACATTGTGATGTTTATACACTCTGGTAATTGTTGTAATACCATTTGGGCTGTGAGATTGTGTTTCCAACTAGAGCCATAAAAGAAAAGAAACCACAATAATTTACTGATTTGATTGATTGTCCAATAATTGTGATTTCAACGTCATGAAGTCGTTTTTGAGGAACTCACTTGGTCCAGACAATTGAGTAACTCATTTGACTATTGATTAGTTCAGTGTTAGATCTCCACACTATTGGTATTGGGTCCTTGGATGTACTTGTTCTAGTTTATTGTGTCTTTCCGATCCCATAACACTAGAATATTTTTTTACGAGGTTATGTAATAAGACTATAATTTTTTTAGGTTGTTTTTGTCTTGTATTAATGACACATATATTCGGATGTTACATCGCAACCGGTATTTACTAGTGAGTGCTGAACTCTATGCATACTAAAATCACGTGAGTCATTCGATACGTCATCGCCGTTTCAAGATTGTTCCTAATCGTGACATTCATTTCAGCAGAATATGTGAGGAATGTGACGTTTTGAAAATTGTTCATTTATTGTATACCGGTGAAGTTGGGCACACGATTTTAATTCGATTTCAAAGCTGCACTAACTAGTGCTAACCTAAATTTCGCCATACACCTAGATAAATCATGTCGAAACCTTGTAGAATTATTGGCTTAATATCCGACTCTAAAAACCAAAACGCATGATTTCTGTGTGCGATTTCTGTGTGCGTGTGTGATGATTTCAGCAAATGTGGGACAGCAATACTAATCTGTGCGGGTTTACAATAGGTTTGATTATTATTAAAAGTAGGTACCTACTCAAAGTGACAAGAGAGATAATTTGCGTTAGGAAAGTTACGACAACTACCACAGACGGATGATTGGGAAATGTAAAGAATAGAGTAGTAATTGAAGAGGCTGGGGTATACTTGTAACCGATATGTACAATGGGAGCGTCCTAAGCAAAATAAGATTTGACCTAAGGGTCTTAGTTACCAGGTCATAAAATCCCTAAATAATAATATCGACGCTTGAAAGGCAAAAGCGACTAAGCGACAGTGCGTGAACTTTACAGTAGACTAATATAAAGTTAAAATACCTGAAAACAAAATTTATTTTAACGAATCTAGCTGTAGTAGAATCTAGCTAGTAGCTGTAGGATTGAAATGATTTTAATAGACCTAAAAATATTTTTTTTTTGCGCATCGAATATGGTTATTGCCTATCATTTATATACAGGGTGGCCCATAAGTCCTTTGAAAAGTAAAATTTGAATAAAACGAACAGGGCGCGCGTGAGCGGTGCAGGGGAAGCAGGGGGAGTAACTTCGGTTTCTGGGAATTTAGTCGCGATGGAGCGTTTTACCGGAGCGGACCGTGCGTTTTGTGTGCGCGAGTTTTATAAAAACGACAATTCGGCAACCGTTGCGCGGCGTAAATTTCGAGAACACAAAGGTTTACACAACTTTGACGACACTCCAACTCTTCAAACGATTAAGAACTGGGTTGCTAAGTTCGAGGAGACCGGTTCGACGTTAGATAAACCGCGGTTGGGTCGCCCAAGGACGTCACGTACGGAACAAAACATAGACACAGTGACACAGTCTATTCGCGAAAATCCGACACAGTCAACTCGTAAGCGCGCCAGAGCATTAAACGTATCCAGGACATCGTTACAACGGATTTTGAAGAAAGATTTACATATGCACCCTTACAAAATTCAGTTGGTTCAAGAATTAAAGGAAACTGACGGTATTCAAAGACAAAATTATGCGAATGAAATGTTGAATCGGTTTACTTCCTTCAATAACATAATGTTCTCTGACGAGGCTCATTTCCATCTTAACGGGCATGTTAGTAAACAAAATTGCCGCTATTGGAGCCCCATCAATCCAAAACTTAAGCATCAGAAGCCCTTACATAGTCCGAAAGTGACTGTTTGGGCCGCTATGTCAGCCCATGGTATCCTAGGGCCTTACTTCTTTGAGGATGGCAGAGGGCGCGCATTACTGTTACGTCGGAGCGATATGTGGCTATGATCGAAGAGTTTTTCATACCAGAATTGCAAAACTTTTCAGGCTTTAATGCCAGGACGTGGTTTCAACAGGATGGGGCCACTTCTCACACCTCTAACACTGCTATGCCCGTTATCCGTCAACTTTTTCCTGGCAAAGTTATCTTTTTTTTTTTTTTTTTTTTTTTTATTGCTTAGCTGTGTGGACGACCTCACAGCCCACCTGATGTTAAGTGGTTACTGGAGCCCATAAACATCTACAACGTAAATGCGCCACACACCTTGAGATATAGTTCTAAGGTCTCAGTATAGTCACAACGGCTGCCCCACCCTTCAAACCGAAACGCATTACTGCTTCACGGCAGAAATAGGCGGGGCGGTGGTACCTACCCGTGCGGACTCACAAGAGGTCCTACCACCAGTATTTACGCAAATTATAATTTTGCGGGTTTCATTTTTATTACACGATGTTATTCCTTCACCGTGGAAGTCAATCGTGAACATTTGTTGAGTACGTATTTCGTTAGATAAATTGGTACCCGCCTGCGGGATTCGAACACCGGTGCATCGCTTCAACACGAATGCACCGGACGTCTTATCCGTTAGGCCACGACTACTTGAAGAGTCTAAGAGAGGAGACATTTCCTGGCCTCCACGTAGTCCAGATCTGACCCCGATGGATTTTTTTTTGTGGGGCTACCTTAAGGCTAAAGTATACGACACAAACCCGCGGTCAATTGAGGCCCTAAAAGAAAACATCCGCAGAGAAATGACAAGCATTTCAGCAGTGACGTGCCGCGCAGTCATCGACAATTTTAGACGCCGTTTGCAAGAGTGCCGTGATCGCAACGGATTGCATTTAGGAGATGTTATTTTCAAAAAATAATTCCCGTTTTTTAAGCTTTTTATGTAAATAAAAATTTAATTCATAATGTAATTAGTTTTATTTTAATAAAAATTTTTTCATATCAAAGGACTTATGGGCCACCCTGTACAAATCAGTTATTGTCGCTTAGTCACGTTTGCCTTTCAAGCGTCGATATGCTCATATCACGGTTAAGAAAAAAAAATTTGAGACCCGTGGTTTTAAATAAACAAAGTGATAATTATGTATCTTTATTCTAATACACAATAATACACATGTATGTTGTCTGTTCGTTGTGTATACGTATACATATATGTATGTTTTATCACGCCGTTGTCTCCCGGTAGTATAATATGTTTATAAAACAGTAGAGATAAAGTCTGACTAATATTGTTATTTTCCACATTTTCTAATAGACCTTTTATGAAGTCTCAGACGGATACAAACAATTTAAATGTCTTATTTACATTATAAATATAACATCATTAATTATTATTATGTGTGAAGGTTTTATTGATTTTAAATGGTGTTAGATTTTTATTTATTCATTTTATATTTTCGTGGAAGGCCGGTAATGTTTCGTTAGAACCTACAGTTTTACGGTAGACTAAAGAAAATCTATTTGAACATTATTCGTATCAGACTGCTCCAGGTTTTCAAGTGTATGTAAATATGTGTATTTCATTTTAATGTTCTATTCGTCTTTATTGTGGGTGTATAAGGCTATCAGATAAAAATTAGTAAACAGCAAATTCCGCCATATTATCTATCTATACATTCAAATAAATATAATAAATTATTACATGTATGACGGAGTATTACTTGCGCACATCTCCAATGATTTGGCAATTTTTTTGTGATTGTTGTTAATTGTGAGAACACAATTGGTTTGAACAGGATTTGTATAGCACCTTTTTTGGGTAAAACCGCGGGAAAATATAAACATAATTGGTGATATTCACAGCGAAGCGTCACCAAGTTTCGTCGTAGAAGGATGAACTTTGATAATTTGGCTTTCCCATATTTATCAAAACAAAAGTGATCGGTGCAGTAATATAACGGAGATTCGGATCATCTTACATAATTTCCTGAATGTTTTGTTTTCGTCCCTGTATTGTGTAAGATAATAATATTTTAACTGTTATCTTAATACCACCATTCAATATAATATGTAAGTATCTGATTGATAGCATTGATATGCTCTGTTTGATATTGTTGTAATCTGTCTGTATTTTTCAAGGGCAGGCCTTGTAGTTTCAAACCGTGATTCCTTTTTTTTTACTAATCACTAGTTATTTGATCGAAACGGATTGAAACGCAAACATTCCACAAGTTAGCATCACTAACTGGCTCTTATCTGAGAGCACTTCTGTGATTTCATTACTCGATACTTATGCGTAACTCTGAACGAAAAGATACTCGTACGCGTTTATAATCGAACCTAGCACTAGAAGTTGATACTTTTTTTTTTCCTACCTAAGCTGATGGTCTTGCGAGACTATTTCAGCGTAACCTTAACTAGTAGGTGAGCTCACAGGTCTCAAACCGGGAGTGTTGCTAACACTGGCCCTAACAAGAGCAGTGCTTCGCAGAATCTACCACCGGATCGGACGCGACCCACTGAGAAGATCCGGCGAGAAACTCAGTGGGCTGTGTCTGTGGGTTAATTTACTCGTCGAGCTCTTCGTCGCAAGCGACGGGTTCGGCGAGGACGGTGACCGGTGCTTGAGGTACCTAAAAGCACCGTCAGTGGATCGGGAGGATCCGTAATGGCGTGCTTAGCGCGACGTCGACTCTTTACCATTCGGTCCACAGGATCGGGTATGAGTTGTATACGCTACACTTTGCATGTTATAGGGTGTAGATGAGCAAACGAAGCTTGCGACGAGCGTTTACTGGCGCCTATAGAAATAATATCGTGATTGATGTCGTACGGTTGAAGTTTCTTAACTAGATATTAAACACCCAAACAAAGAGCAAACAAATCTGTTTATGACACGAATGATTGCTCGATATGGGAATTGAACCCATGTCCCTCGTACCAGCAATCAGGGGCGCTAACTACTTGAGAAAATGACCCACTAGTCGCCGACAAGTTTTTAGGAAACTTTACGTTACTATTGTTAGGGCTCGAACAGAAGTGCGGTAGTTTTCTCTTAGTCAAAAAAAGGTGCGCGTGGAACTTTGTGCACGTGAAAGAAGAGAAACTTCTTTTGTGGTGTGTAATATTGCGGTTTTCTTCATTTTTCATTCTTAAATCAAATTTCTCATGTAATCGCTGTGTAAAGAGAAACAACCGAGCTCGCTTTCTCCTTCTCTCTAGGGTCCAGTGGTTCACAAGATGCTCTGTCTATTTTCTCACTCTCGCCCTTCCTAAATTGAATATTTTCTCTCTAGCCGTAACGTTTCTGTCGCGAATAAAATTTTACGCGCCTAAAGAAGTTTCACTTCAAAAGACAAATGTATCCTTTTTTCGACTGGAACCTCATTTCTGTGAGCTTAGAGATACGGATTCAATGTTCCGATCGATCAATTAGTACGCGTAGTGCGTAGTGCGTACGTAGATATCGTATAATTACGTAGAAATCAGTTACTAATTGCGCCATACGACCTCGCTATCAACGCCGTGACGAGACAGGACGAGCCCCCGTACTAAAAGATAAACCGTGCTCCGTTTTTCTTTATCAAACACTCGTGTTTATTGGGCACATTATTTCTTTGCTTTTATTTCACAGCTTGCTGCTGTATTTCTACTCTTGTAAATATGAAAACATTTACGCATCGTGATGTTGTAGCAAATGTTTTTTATCGGTGCATTAACAACGCCTTTACAATAATATTGTGGTATTTGTAAAATATCTGTGGCGGTAGCCATCACAGATCACAAGATATTTGACAGATACTTGAATCTCTTACGACATTTTGAAGATAAGCTTGCATATATATATATAAGTTCCGAACAAAAACATTCGGATCGTCGGTCTGCCGAGCAAATATCACCCGCTCGGTGGAAGATCTTCCCTTTGTCGTATACCTACACATCCAAAATTGGGATTTAATAATATACAGGGAAAATAGTTTTTGGAAATGAAATGCTCTGTTTACGCGTTCCGTTTTGGCTAACAAGTTGAAACTGCATTGTTTCAATTGGATAAAAAGATGAACGTTATATACGCCCACACGACATAAGGAAGCTCGCCCAAACCAAATGAATCTTGTTCGCGCTCACAAGGAGATCCCGACAAAACCAGAATTTGTGGGTCCAATCTCCACTAATTCTGACGGCAGCATAGAAGGCGTAAGTTGATGTTTCGCGAATATAGAGAGCTAAACTCTCATCTTAGTTTGGGCTGATAATTTTTTTAATGAAATTATACCAATATCTTTGTTATCATCAAATAATCGTAGATTGTTTGTGATTTTGTTTAATAAAAATCACATACATTACGAATAATAACCTTAACGACCACGAAAACTATCTAATATGTTATACAAAAACCCGACTTATAAAAAAAAGAACAAATAATGCGAATTTAAACCATAAAAGTATTATAGTTTCAATTATTACACCTGTCCACTTGTCCACGTCGCGGCGTCGTGTAATTATTAAATTAGTAACGGATTACATTTTCGTGCTAGGTTAGATAATTTGTAAGAACCCGACATTTGTATTAAAATCGGTTGTGTTCGCAGTAAGACAGTCATATTGGCAAGTAATATGTTATGTTAAGTAAGTTTTTATATATTGCTTTGATGGGGCAATGAGCTCATGGCCCACTTATTCTAAAGGATGTCTGCTTAGTGCGAGTTTTTTAATGTTCTCGATAACTTAAAAGTTAACTCAAATTTGTATGCAGTTGAAACAGCGCCTCTAGCGACAAACGTTCCTACTCCATACAAATTTGAGTTAACTTTTACGCTATCGAGAACGTTAAAAAACTCGCACTAAGCACACTGAACGTGAATGTCGCTACGTATCAAAATTAATAAAAATATATAATGCCCGTTCAAGTCTACAAATCGGAACGCATGGGTGCTTCGCGGCAGAAATAGGTGTACCTACCTACAAGAGTCGGCGTACTACTATACTCCTTATTACTAAAAATGACGCAATTTTTTTAATTGTGCTAGTATGATTTTTATAACACTATGTTATTCCTTCAGCGTGGAAATCATACATGATCATGTAATTAATACATACGTATTTCCTTAGAAGTACAATTTGCTTGATTAACGCCAGGCGTCTTATCCTTTATGTAAACGCTGCCCTTCATTGTTGCAGACTGCCGCGGTTTCAGTAAATGCCAATAGGCTGAAGAGCTCCACCGCGGCGGAACCCTTCCTCAATGGCTCCAGTTCAGCTTACGTCGAGACTATGTACAATGCATGGCTCGCAGACCCAAACTCCGTACACGCGGTAAGTACTTTGAATCGATTCAACTTTTGTACATTGTGATTTCTTCTGCCACAAAGAGACCTGTCTGCTTAGCGTGAGTTTTTTAACGTTTTCGATAACGTAAAAGTTAATTCAATTTTGTATGGAGTTGGAAAGTTTTCCTACGTTACCGCTAGGGGCGCTGCTCTAACTGCGTACAAATTTGAGTTAACTTTTACGCTATCGAGATCGTAAAATACTCGCACTAACCACATTGGTTCGAATCTTATTCATTTAATTAATGTTTGAGGTTAAAATACCATTTGCACTGAAATAACGATATTTCAGTGCAGTATTTTAACTTCAATATCAAAACCTTAGATCACTGTTATGCGTCATCTTTTCGAACCTACCTTACCTATTCGAACCTAAACGTTAGGGACCATAAAATTTATAAAAGTTAAAAGATTTTGCTTCGTTATCTATTAAATAGTGACAAAGTCTGGCACAACGGTTTAATTTACAAACTGTACAACATGGGAGTGCCAGACAGACTCGTGCTCATCATACGAGACTTCTTGTCGAACTGCTCGTTTCGATATCGAGTAGAGGGAACTCGTTCTCGTCCCCGTCAACTGACTGCCGGAGTCCCGCAAGGCTCCGCGCTCTCCCCGTTATTATTTAGTTTGTATATCAATGATATACCCCGGTCTCCGGAGACCCATCTAGCGCTCTTCGCCGATGACACGGCTATCTACTACTCGTGTAGGAAGATGTCGCTGCTTCATCGGCGACTCCAGATCGCAGTAGCCACCATGGGACAGTGGTTCCGGAAGTGGCGAATAGACATCAACCCCACGAAAAGCACAGCGGTGCTCTTCAAAAGGGGTCGCCCTCCGAACATCACTTCGAGCATCCCACTCCGTAGTAGGCGCGCAAACACCTCCGCCGTTAGTCCCATCACTCTCTTTGGCCAGCCCATACCGTGGGTCTCGAAGGTCAAATATCTAGGCGTCACCCTCGACAGAGGGATGACATTCCGTCCCCATATAAAAACGGTACGCGACCGCGCCGCGTTTATTCTAGGACGACTCTATCCAATGATTTGTTGAGCTGGTTATATAATAAATATATAAAAAAAACAATGGAATAAATCATGAATAAAACCGTCCATTTATAAATGTACTTTCATCGTAGACTGCGATCAACAATAAAATATCTTACATAATCTATACTAATATTATAAAGAGGAAAGATTTGTTTGTTTGTTTGTTTCGAATAGGCTCCGAAACTACTGGACCGATTTGAAAAATTCTTTTTCCATTAGAAGCCGACATTGTCCCTGATGAACATAGGCTACTTTTTTTTTTTTTTGGTTTCATATGTTTTAATGTTTCCGAAGCGAAGCGAGGGCGGGTCGCTAGTAGTAAGTATCTACAGTCGGCATCGCTGCGCCATTTTGAGAAGGCGGCACGACATTAGAACCCTCTCATCGTAGCCGCTGGAAATTACATACCCGACCCAGTAGACCGAATGGTAAACCGTCGACGTCGCCCAAAGCACGTCATTACGGATCCTCCAGATCCATTAACGGTGCTTTTAGGCACCACAAGCACCGGTCACCGTCCTCGTCGAACCCGTCGCTTGCGACGAAGGGCTCGACGAGCGAACTAACCCATAGACACAGCCCACTGAGTTTCTCGCCGGATCTTCTCAGTGGGTCGCGTTTCCGATCCGGTGGTAGATTCTGCGAAGCACTCCTCTTGCTAGGGTCAGTGTTAGCAACACTCCGGTTGAGCCCCGCGAGCTCACCTACAAACGTTAGGGCGAAGCTGAAATAGCCTCTCAAGGATATCAGCATAGGTAGGAAAAAAAAAAAAAAAAATTAAATAGATATGTAGAACGACACATCTGTTCAACTACTCCACAGCGGTTGCATGGATTATGTTAAAAATTCTACACTTTTTTACCATCGTAAACAGACAGATCAACTCACTCTGAATTTAAACAATTGCTAGTGTGGAGTCCATGAGAACTTGCATGAACGCTGTCATTTGCTACATTTTAATTATATGTGGTACCTCACCCTTCAAACCGAAAATAATACTATAATTGCGGTAAAAATGCACAGAACTAGTATAGGTATATGACACAATGTATATAATATAACTAAATAATCTTATAAAAACAACCATAACTAATAAAATGAACAACCATTACTAATAATGAACAAGTTATTGCTTTGTAATTTATCAGTTTTGGTAAATAGAAAACTAAAGCAATGAGATAATTATCTTGCTAATAATAACCACTCGAACCTTCGATCAATAATACTACTAGATTCGCGATTAGCGCTTCAAAAACGGCCCGAAAAATAAGACCACAAATAAATTTGTGGTCTTATTTCAAATTAGTATGGTCCAATCATAGCCAACACTAAGACGTCAAAACGCTGCAATGCGCGTTCAAAAACTGAGTAAAAAACCACCGTAACACCAAGGTTTTGGAAGGAATATCTTTTTTTGGTAAATTTGTATTAAGTGTTTTTCATAAAATAATAAACACAATTATATTGTAAATAAAACAGAATTTACGAATATTGTAATTGTTTGGCCAATGTTTGCAACAAGGCACCAACTATTGTAACAAACATCACCTATTCTTGGACAGGGAATGCATAGAGTGGTTTTGTTATTTTATAATGTTATTTTTGTTTGTAGATTTCCTAGTAGCCCCTTGTCGTTGTGCACAATGGATATATATTGTCGCGAAAGAAAGAGAAGAAATATAGAACCCTTATAAAAATTCTAGAATTGTTCAATGGTGGTGGCAAATCAATGCAAAAAAGTATTAAAAAAACTTTATATGTATGTGTAAATATTTTAAGCGTATATGCTGAAAAGGATTTGTTTTCTGGGGGAAACGAACACAGCCATAAAATAAGCCTAAATTAAACTGATTATAGAAAAAATCATTGATATAAGATTACATTATATTTGTAAAAAAGAAACCGCTCATATAAAAATGACTTCTAAAAGACAGCTTTATAACAAACTGAATCTGTTTAAAGGTAATTAAACCTACATTATTGTTTTAATTACTTCTGTATAAAGGATACGTGGAAAACATGTTTCGTGTTTCCTTTCATATTTTTTTTACTTTATTCAATTTTATTTTTTATCACCTATTTGTTGTAATAGCGGCAATGTAAAATATTATCTACTACTTTTTTCAATCGGTCAAAAATAGTTGCGACCATACAAAACAAACCTAAAACAAATATGTATATTCTGCAACTCTATGTCTTTCAATACTTACTGTGTTCTGAGCATTGAAATGTAATACCAAGAACTACATCTAGTTCCACAATACAATAAGCACGAAATTTTAAACAAATATTTTTAACCTTATAAATTAGGCTTTAAGTATCATTTTAGAATAAATATTTTTGTACTGATGACTTTTTATGTTCAAGTGACATTTTAAATTTATTCCATAATATTCTTTTTCTGACGAAAGGACCTAAATACATATATTTTGCAATGGTAATTAAACTTTATGTTTAAGTTTTAAGGTTTATAATAAACTGAAGTCGTTAACATTATTAAACTTTTTTCTGAGAAATCTTCGATCAATAATAGTACTAGATTAAGGATCAGGAACAAAAATAAGACGCTCCAGTGGCCACGTTTGCAGACACGAAAACATCTTCATTTCTTAGAAAAAAGTTTAATAATGTTAACGACTTCAGTTTATTATAAACCTTAATACTTAAACATAAAGTTTAATTACCATTGCAAAATATATGTATTTAGGTCCTTTCGTCAGAAAAAGAATATTATGGAATAAATTTAAAATGTCACTTGAACATAAAAAGTCATCAGTACAAAAATATTTATTCTAAAATGATACTTAAAGCCTAATTTATAAGGTTAAAAATATTTGTTTAAAATTTCGTGCTTATTGTATTGTGGAACTAGATGTAGTACTTGGTATTACATTTCAATGCTCAGAACACAGTAAGTATTGAAAGACATAGAGTTGCAGAATATACATATTTGTTTTAAGTTTGTTTTGTATGGTCGCAACTATTTTTGACCGATTGAAAAAAGTAGTAGATTATATTTTACATTGCCGCTATTACAACAAATAGGTGATAAAAAATAAAATTGAATAAAGTAAAAAAAATATGAAAGGAAACACGAAACATGTTTTCCACGTATTCTTTATACAGAAGTAATTAAAACAATAATGTAGGTTTAATTACCTTTAAACAGATTCAGTTTGTTATAAAGCTGTCTTTTAGAAGTCATTTTTATATGAGCGGTTTCTTTTTTACAAATATAATGTAATCTTATATCAATGAATTTTTCTATAATCAGTTCAATTTAGGCTTATTTTATGGCTGTGTTCGTTTCCCCCAGAAAACAAATCCTTTTCAGCATATACGCTTGAAATATTTACACATACATATAAAGTTTTTTTAATACTTTTTTGCATTGATTTGCCACCACCATTGAACAATTCTAGAATTTTTATAAGGGTTCTATATTTCTTCTCTTTCTTTCGCGACAATATATATCCATTGTGCACAGCGACAAGGGGCTACTAGGAAATCTACAAACAAAAATAACATTATAAAATAACAAAACTACTCTATGCATTCCCTGTCCAAGAATAGGTGATGTTTGTTACAATAGTTGGTGCCTTGTTGCAAACATTGGCCAAACAATTACAATATTCGTAAATTCTGTTTTATTTACAATATAATTGTGTTTATTATTTTATGAAAAACACTTAATAATATAAATTTACCAAAAAAAGATATTCCTTCCAAAACCTTGGTGTTACGGTGGTTTTTTACTCAATTTTTGAACGCGCATTGCAGCGTTTTGACGTCTTAGTGTTGGCTATGATTGGACCATACTAATTTGAAATAAGACCACAAATTTATTTGTGGTCTTATTTTTCGGGCCGTTTTTGAAGCGCTAATCGCGAATCTAGTAGTATTATTGATCGAAGTGAGAAATGAAGATGTTTTCGTGTCTGCAAACGTGGCCACTGGAGCGTCTTATTTTTGTTCCTGATCCTTAATCTAGTACTATTATTGATCGAAGACTCGAACACAATGAAAAAGGTATTGAAATAGTTTGTAGGATAACGCTTGTGGTCGACAAACACTTGTATCGATGTCTTGACGTATCAAAGGAATTTTAATTCAATAAAACAAAAATGCTACTCGTCTGCGCTGTTAGATTTCAATTAAGGTTAATAACTTTTGTAGTGTATTGGATTAATGCATTCGGCCAGGACATCTTATTGGACAAATACTTTAATCAAACCATGAGCATGTACTTGTATGCAATTGTTAATAATTATGGGTGCTATGACCAACCGATGACACCGTGAATTCAAGTAATCACAGTGAATGCATACCAATACATTTTTTAAGTGTTTGTTTCAATTTCCTTATCGCGAATACAATTAGTTGTAACGAGAAATACCAGTAGTTGTACTTTGAATATACGTATCGAGTAGTCATGTGATTCCGTTGCTAAAGCAGTATGTGTTGTGACGTAAAAATAAAAATAAAAAATCCTTCGAACTTCTACGTTGTCATCATGAGTATCACGTTTTGAATACGAATTTCGTGGTCTAGTAATTTACAATCGCTTACTAATTCGCAGACATTAAGGTAATCGATTTGTACTTTAATCCTCGGTTGAAATGTTATTTTTAAATGTCCAACAAGTCTTTGTTGTGCAAGATTTTTTTTTAATATTTTTTTTAATTGCTTATATTGTTGGACGAGCTCACAGCCCACCTGGTGTTAAGTGGTTACTTGAGCCCATGGAGATCTACAACGTAAATGCGCCACCCACCTTGAGATATAAGTTCTAAGATCTCAGTATAGTTACAACGGCTGCCCCACCCTTCAAACCGAAACGCATTACTGCTTCACGGCAGAAATAGACAGGGCGGTGGTACCTACCCGTGCGGACTCACAAGAGGTTCTACCACCAGTAATTACGCAAATTATAATTTTGCGGGTTTCACTTTTATTACACGATGTTATTCCTTCACCGTGGAAGTCAATCGTGAACATTTGTTGAGTACGTATTTCTTTAGAAAAATTTGTACCCGCCTGGGATTCGAACACCGGTGCATCGCTCGACACGAATGCACCGGACGTCTTATCCCTTAGGCCACGACGACTTCAAAAGTTCTCTTAATAACGGTGTAAGCGATCAGACATCTTAAACGAATACAAAATACGTCTGGCAGTCATGCGATTGCGTGATACAACAGCGATTTTATTAAGTATTATGTAAGATATTTTATTGTTGATCGCAGTCTACGATGAAAGTACATTTATAAATGGACGGTTTTATTCATGATTTATTCCATTGTTTTTTTTTTATATATTTATTATATAACCAGTTCACCTTGACACGATTTTGAAGTAGCATTATCTTACCCACCTTTTTAATATAAACAAAACGAACGTTCTTTCTGTGTCTCGACAGGTGATGGGGCCGAATTAGGGTAAGCCAGTGCCACCCTCACCTCATTGCCTGTCACGAAACGTTGCAAAATCGACAGAGTGGTTACTTAGCGTATTAAACTCTTCAAGATATCACCCCACAGTCGCGGCCACACAGCCTAATCGTGGGTGATAATTTGTCGGTTTAAATTCCCGTCACAAAACCGTCACACAGAATGAACACATGCGGGATCACTGCATTCCACACAATCCGTAAGCCCTTTTCGATTGTTGCCGTTAAGTAAACATTTGGGCTTGTAAGTTGGAAAATAGTCTTACGAATGTTTTTGATAAATTGACTTTACATAAGGTGGACGGTGATTGTGACATTAGGTATAGGCTGACGATCGATATAGGATCGATTGTTA